>NW_013667564.1:198240-204425 GCF_000517525.1 Limulus polyphemus
ATTAACGAAATATAGGTCTGACGTTTCGATAGTTTACTAAATACAGGTCTGGCGTTTCGACAGTTTACTAAATACAGGTCTGGCGTTTCGACAGTTTACTAAATAAAGGTCTGGTGTATACATAATTAACGAAATATAGGTCTGACGTTTCGATAGTTTACTAAATACAGGTCTGGCGTTTCGACAGCTTACTAAATACAGGTCTGGCGTTTCGACAGTTTACTAAATACAGGTCTGGTGTATACATAATTAACGAAATATAAGTCTGACGTTTCAATAGTTTACTAAATACAGATCTGGTGTGTACATAATTAACGAAATATAGGTCCATGGTTTCGATAACTAAATTGACTACATAGATTTAAGATCACGAGGAATATTTTGTGCTGGTTTCTTATTTCGTGATTAGATTGCATACTGTACAACTTCCAAGTAGTTGTTTTTCAACTCTGTTTACGGCTTTAGTTCTCCAACATTGTCATACCTTGGTAACATCAACACTCAGGTAAGTCAGCAAGGAACATACGATAATCACGTGGTCTTCCTCATTCGGGAAAAACTTCGAGCGTGATATCCCATAGGGTCCTCGTTTTCAGGTATTCACTTACGAGCCAAATTGTATATACATTCAACACACGTCTAGTAATTAATTGAAATATTCCGCCTGGTATTAAGTCATCTGTACGTCGACGACCATTTATGACGTCACTCAGACGCAAAGTCAGTAATACTAATAAAAGATTACACCACGTGACATGATGATACTCGTATTATGTTTCAATTTAACGCCAGAAAAAATGTATTACAAAAAACAATTAACAACAAAAATGTGTTACTGCCAGGAGCTTGTAATATTTAAACAACATTCCAAGGAACTTTACAATTCCCAAGTTGTTCCCCTAGTCTGCAATACGTTACATTCTATATTCGTTAAGGAAATTCCGATTACGTCATTAATACAGTGCTTAGTCATCGAGTTATATTTACCCAGAGTGTTAATTTCAAAGACACCAAATGTCACTTACCAAAGTGTTGTGAAACTCTCCTTTTACAAGAATTCTCCTTCTTATCCACAAACTAGCCCGTTTCGTACAAACAATGCTGTTCTGGTGAACCAAATCTCCCTGTTAAAAACTCTAAATCAACACTTTCCTTTTGATGATGTTGTGTATTTATATTAAATTCTGGATAAAGATACTTCACCCCCTTATCTCCGTTTTTCATAACACTATTTTCACCAACTGCGCCTTGTTCTACTATAACACAGACTGCAACGGTTCGCCCCAGAAAGGTTAATTAAACTACTGGTAAGCACGAGACAATGTAAAACAACGTGACCCACAAACCCGTTTTTAAGTTACACAGTCGTTAGATTCCTTCCCCCCACCATTTACCTTGGTACTACTTTCCAGTCGACTTTGTATTGGAGTACGTGACGTAAATCTGGCTCGTGCCCTCTGGGGTTCTATATCAACAGGGAAATATTTAAAAGTCAAAACCATATCTGGAGACGAAGATTGCCTCATTTCAATTTTACTTCGAAATTTGTTTTACATGACGACAGATGGATAGAAAAACTAAGAAAATATCCTGACGAGAGAACAATTTATTCTCGTTTGCTACCATAACAGGTGCTCTGAATTTTATTTGGAAATACAAAGATGAAAACACTGGTTCGAAACTTGTTTCAGTCCATAACGTGGAGGCTAGTTAGTACAGTATCTTAATACAACCAGTCTTACTACCCTTTATACACATGGATCTGGTTAATAACAGCCACTGCACCACGAATCTGGTCACGAACAGCCACTGCACCACGAATCTGGTCACGAACAGCCACTGCACCACGAATCTGGTCACGAACAGCCACTGCACCACGAATCTGGTCACGACCAGCCACTGCAACACGAATCTGGTCACGACCAGCCACTGCAACACGAATCTGGTCACGACCAGCCACTGCAACACGAATCTGGTCACGACCAGCCACTGCAACACGAATCTGGTCACGACCAGCCACTGCAACACGAATCTGGTCACGACCAGCCACTGCAACACGAATCTGGTCACGAACAACCACTGCAACTCGAATCTGGTCACGAACAACCACTGCAACTCGAATCTGGTCACGAACAGCCACTGCAACACGAATCTGGTCACGAACAGCCACTGCAACACGAATCTGGTTACTACCACTATTACACCACCAATCTGGTTAGGACGTGAGCGAAACCTCGCGGACCTAAGCACGTGCCAGAATTAACAGTGTAGACCTACACAAGACAATGATGGGTTTTTTTATTATTATATATTAGAACAAAATGTTCTGAGGGGTCTTTCTAATTACCGAAACAAAAATCGACCTAAAACAATGTGGTCTTTCAGAGTGACCTTTGTTGGCCCTAAAAGTATCCTGAGATGACAGTAAATTTACGTCAGGGCATAAAGAAAATGTAACAAGAAAGACTCCTAAATAGCCCAAATTCACCTCTTCTATCGTCCAGTACTAAATCGTTTGGCCTTATGTGTGCATAGATTTCTTGACCTTTGACCACATATTTCAACCCCTCCCAAACTTGTGTTGTTTATTTTTTATACGTCATAAAGTTCTGCACGAATGTGGATTTCGGCTAAAAAACTAGTTTGAATTCTGAAAACTGTAGATTTGATAAAGTAGTAAATGATGAGGAAACCCCGGTGTTTTTTTTTAAATTATTTTCAACAGAAGATCCCACTTTTTTTTTTGGCAGAAATAATGCTTTAAAAAAAAAGTTAATATATGAAAACAGAATTATTATGTACATAAAATTATCTAAAAATGACTTATTTGTAAAAATCTTTTTTAATACGCAATAGTCAATAGCATCCAATTCGGAGGGAAATATAAACTTGTCCGCCATCTTTCTTTTTCTGTTGATGACATTGAACTGTAATTCGTATAAAAAATTGTCTTTTCCTACGTATTTCAATGACCAACTGTCCATGATATTGACTTTTTTGTCACTGATTTTGTTAGTGTCCTTCCTGAACTTGAGTTGTCACAGACAAAACGACGTAATTTTATTGTTGTTTTTTTTAATTTCGCGCAAAACTACACGAGGGCTATCTGCGCTAGCCGTCTCTAATTTTGCAGTGTAAGCCTAAAGAAAAGGCAGCTAGTCATCACCACCCACCGTCAACTCTTGGGCTACTCTTTTACCAACGATTTGTGGGATTGACCGTCACATTATAACGCACCAACGGCTAAAAGGGCGAGCATGTTTGGTGTGACGGGGATTCGAACCCGCGACCCACAGATTGCGAGTCGAGCGCCCTAACCACCTGGCCATGCCGGGCCGTGATTTTATTGAATCTCTTGCAACGGAGTTGAATCATACTCGATATCCAAGAACCTGGACGCAGAAGACACGAATTTAAATGGTTACTGATCCATCACTGCATCGTTTCTTCTTCAAAATTGTACCACGTGCGCTACTACGTTCTCAAAACTTGGTTGATCAGCAGAGCAGGGCACTACTCTGTCACTGACCAATTAGGGTTCGGGTGTCATTCAGTAACGATGGCGCCCATCACCGTTAAAGCATGAAGAGAAAAATAAAACAGAGTTTGTTGAACTATAGGCACAATGGCCCATCCTTTTGGACTGTACAACAACAACAACAAAATAATACATAGACAAAGATAAAAGGAACTGAGCGTGGAAGGAGGTGGCCGGACCATTTGGGACAATAAATAAGTAGGAAATGAGTACTGGTTTTTGTGATTTTTCGTTTTGCTAAGTTACAACAGGTTCCTTTTGGTTTTATTATAATAAATCCACAAAATATTCCATTATATAATTGCATTTCCGATCATTTGTTTCATATTTTTATGTAATATTTTGATTGTAGCTGAGAAATGCAAAAGAGCATCTTTGCCAACAACACTTCCCCCTCCCACTTCACAAGTAAATTTGCACTCAGAAGTATCGCTCATTCAAGCTACAAGCCGATTTAAATATTTATTTATTTGATTGTTTTTTAATTATCGCGTAAAGATACACGAGGGCTATCTGCGCTAGCCGTCTCTAATTTAGCAGCGAAAGACTGAAGGCAGCTAGTCATCACCGCCAACTCTTGGGCTACTCTTTTACCAAGGAATAGTGGGATTGACCGTCACATCATAACGCCCCCACGGCTGTTTGGTGGGACGGGGATTCAAAATCGTGACCCTCAGATTACGAGTCGAGCGCCTTAAACCACCTGGCCATGCCGGGTCAAATACATATTTAATAAAGTTATGATTATCCACCGAGAATTTTCTCGAAGATCCGTCGGCCAAATCTTCCCTGTTTGAGAACCATTCTTTTCAACAGCAACCTTCCTATTGTCTGCATCGGGATCTAGGGGAGTCGGGTTCTATCGAAGACATATTAACCCCACACACCAGTGTCTCTCTCTCTGATGGTTCGTTTGGTCATGTGACCTGGAAGGATCGGGTGACCTCTACCTCCCTCCTTAACCCCACGTTCTTCGATATTAATCGGCCCGGCAGCTAGGAAAACCCGTTATTACGTCATGTAGCGACTGCACGTGCGCTACAATTGTATACTCTCACGCACGAGTGGCCCATTTCAGGCCATGTTCATGGATGGACGACATAAATTGTATTCGTCTTTTCCGTCGAATATTTCGTTTTTTCGTTCGTTGACACTTAACTTGTGTACATTTTACCGTACTTAATACTATCAATAAATAAACTTATAATCTTATTCTACAACCTATCCTTAGGACTTTGAAAAGTTGTTAATATCTTGTTGTGCAAAATGTCTACTAAAGTATATTTACATCGCCTTTCGTTTACATACCTTGAAGTGCGCGCGCATGCATATTTACATGCTCAGAACATACAAAAACTTATTATTAACATAAACCGCGATAGTGGTTCATAATGAGGATCGCAAGGAATTGTAGAAAATCCTAACAGAAAGTTCAGACAAAAACACCCTAAACGGTAAAGATTCAGTTCAACAAAACTAAAACCTTTACTACTGACTGCTAAGGTTGTGCATATATATATATAAATGCACAAAAAGCACACATGTTAGAATTACAAGGAAAAAAAATCCGCTCAAAACGGCCAGTTTTCAGTTATTATTATTATTCTCTTGTCAGTCTACAACAAAACCGGCTTAGTATATTGCACCCAAACGTTTTGTAGAATACGAAATAACGTACTGCGAAGGTCGTTATGGTATTGAAAAGTCTTTGTTTCTTCTATATAAGCTTACAAGCAGCATAATTCTAGTGTAAACGATGTTATCATTACCCGTTGAAGTTAGCTTTCTTACAAATATCTAGTGTTCATTTAAAAAGCTTAATTACAGGGTAAAACAGGATTTACCAGCCAATAATAGATGAACCTTAGATGACTAGAAGATCTAGATACTCAATGCTTTGTACACCATACAATCGGTGTCTTTAGGGAGCCAACCCCTATATTATGTATGAAGTGAAGGCATAAAAAAAAGCAATACACGTAATATTCAATTTTATTACATACATTCGTAGAATAATTACTTTAAAAGACACGAAGGTTTATTTAAAGCGATGTTTTAGACGTGTATGGTTTATTTCAAAGGCTACATTTCTACTGGTAAAAGTTTATACACACTTCATGGGGGGGGGGGTTGTGTCTTAGTCTAGGCATATATTTGCCAATTGCTATGCATTTTATATAAAAAATTTCGTTACACAAAAACTACAAAGGCTCACTTTATACTCAAACAAATCTCCATGACAACCTCCAGCTGCAGTTTAACATTTTACATCTCGAACTAATGTGATCAAATAGCCAATAGCTACAGTAAATCATCACGAACCGTATCAGCTAGCTACTAGCTATGTTTATTATCATTACAATGTATAAAGTTAGCTACTATATCAAATAATCCTTTGCCTATAGTTGAGCATAAATAAAGCCAGCAAACAAGACAAATAAAAAATTGGGAATTTAAAAACTTGCAAATGGGGATCGTAAAATAAAGTAAAGAAACAAGGCTGGATATACTGTAGACAACAATTACTCAAACTAAACCTCCTATTTTGACTCCACCAAATGTAATTCTGGGGAACAGCATGAGGCCAAAATAGGGATTTGTAGTTTGAGCAAATAATGTCTACAGTAACTCCAGACTCGTTTCCTTA
>NW_013667564.1:204435-205720 GCF_000517525.1 Limulus polyphemus
GCCTTGGCAGTCTACAGGTAAAATAAAAGACAAAAAAACAAGGCTGGAGATACTGTAGACAACAATTACTCAAACTAAAACTCCTATTTTGACTCCACCAAATGTAATTCTGGGGAACAGCATGAGGCCAAAATAGGGATTTGTAGTTTGAGTAAATAATGTCTACAGTATCTCCAGACTCGTTTCCTTACTTTTTTTTTTTACGTATCTATAATTGGAGGTTTTTAAAATTCCCAATTTGCTACTTATTTTGTTATAATAGATTCAACGTTTTATTTCTATTAATTCATTTGTTTCTACTGACAATTGTAACGCAACGTGCCAGGACGTATTACAGGTACACGTTGCTTGTGAAACCGGAAAAATATTACCGCTTCAGTGCGGTTTTATTTTCCCATATCATTTACATTATAGCCTTGTAATGAAACATAATAACAAGTAAGATAACTCAACGAATCAACATAGTTAAAAGTTAAGATTCTGGAAACAAACTTTTTTGTTTGTTTGTTTGTTTGAATTTATGCACAATGCTACACAATGGGCTATCTGTGCTCTGCCCACCACGGGTATCGATATCCGGCTTCTAGCGTTGTAAATCCGCAGGCATATCGCTGTGCCACTGGGGGGCAGAAACAAGCATGGTGACTGCACACATTAATTTAGATAAGGTAGTCCAAAGTCCAAAACGTTTCATTCTCAGTAACAATAGCCTTTTGACTTACGGAACGTTCAAACGAGACAATGTCTATTGCCTTACTGAACGTTCAAACGAGACAATGTCTATTGTCTTACGGAACGTTCAAACGAGACAATGTCTATTGCCTTACGGAACGTTCAAACGAGACAATGTCTATTGCCTTACGGAACGTTCAAACGAGACAATGTCTCTTGCCTTACGGAACGTTCAAACGAGACAATGTCTCTTGTCTTACGGAACGTTCAAACGAGACAATGTCTCTTGTCTTACGGAACGTTCAAACGAGACAATGTCTCTTGTCTTACGGAACGTTCAAACGAGACAATGTCTCTTGTCTTACGGAACGTTCAAACGAGACAATGTCTATTGTCTTACGGAACGTTCAAACGAGACAATGTCTATTGTCTTACGGAACGTTCAAACGAGACAATGTCTATTGTCTGTTGACTTATGAAACGTCAAATGGCACAAACAACTTTAATAACCTTTCAGTGTTATTAATCGATGAAAATTTAATGTTATTTCGATAAGTAGCTTATTATTATTAATTATTAATAATTAATAATAATAATAATTATTATTATTATT
>NW_013667564.1:205730-212275 GCF_000517525.1 Limulus polyphemus
AGTGGATCATGTTGGGCCTTTCTAAAATATAGGAGGTGGGTGTGGTTATATGTAAGAACACATTTATAATATACGTTATAATATATTATTCAAATGATTAAAGAAACAACCATAAACTAGGTGAGAATATTTTTGACCCTTGGGACTACAGCTTCCATACCGTGGGGGGAGGGGGAGTATTTGAAGTATATCTACGGTATGTATAAACAGGGGTGACATTCTCTTGTAAGCGAAATGATTTTGAACTAGCTTTCAATGAGAAAAATGTAAATCTTCCTACACTGAAATGAAAAACATAATGTTTTCCCAATACGCTAAGCCTAAAAGCACTTTAAAACTTTACAATGTTTTCCGTTCTCAGTACGAACTGTTATCGTGTTGCTTTGTTTTATTTTTCTACACACTACATTAATATCGTCAATAATAAAAATATTCACCAATATCACGAAGCGAAGATGTTTCCTTTTGGTACAAAATTTATGTTTTCGTCAAACACCAAAATTACAAATGTTGACGAAAGAGAATCATGCCGCCCGGTCTATTGCTGGGTTCTTTAATTTCACCTTTTCACTAAGTTACTGGTTTCAAATAATACTACGTTGAACGAGGCCAGACTTCTTGTAGCAATAACGTTTGACTTATATTTACTTTCTACAAATAATGGTTAATAGTGATGGTTATGGTTAACCCACCTACCGTACATTTATGGTGTTTTGGACAATTCGAGGTTAATTTTACCGAGGTTAATTTTGTAATCTCATCGTTTCGTGCTTGAGTGGGGAAAACTGTCATAACAAGTATCATGACTCAGCAGTTTTCATATTTCTCAAAATCAAAACTATGCAAAAGGGTACGTGAAATAAGGGAGAACCCCCCCCCCAATGGGTTTCCCCACTTTTCTCCCTTACATACAGAAGTTGATATCAAAGGGGGGGGTGTAAGAAAAATTTTTTGTTTCTTTCTTTCTTTTCAGAAATAGCCGAGATTATTCCTTGAGTTTGTAGTTTCCAATCCCACGTGACAGTTAATGAAAGTCCGGGTGTGCTTGAGTTTGTAGTTTCCCAATCCTACGCGACAGTTAATGAAAATCCGGGTGTGGTCTCTAGATGAGCGTGTCCAACTGTGTATCGGGAGGTCCAAGGTTCGAGTCGAGATGTGCCTCGAACATGTTCAACATTTTCAGTTCCAGGAGCGCTATTACTGACAGTAGTTTCCGCTATTCGATTTAATGTAGTCACATAGGTGACGGACACTTCTTACAGACCCCTCCTACCAGCAGTACAAGAGATGACCATGCCTGAACTTTAGGGTCTTCGACCTGACCGCTTACCCCGTGTGTCGCATTAGGTAGAGTTCAAGTTGAAAATACCAAATATATATACTACCTCGACAGCATTGTCTTCTTTTGTCCAGCGAGATCGTCATCTTGGTGGTTGGCTTATAACATACAAGATTTGGAAAGGTACCATGTAGAAAAACGGGTGTTCGTTTCTAATTGATTTTTAAAAAATAAAATAAGTTGTAAATTTAGCTTCGTTTAAAACATTTCAGGATAATTTAATCATAAAGATATTGAAATTAATTGCAAAGTAGTAAGTAGGGTTTATTAAGATGAGTAGCAATGATGCCTTAACGCAGGTTATTTTTGTTGTTGTTTTCTCACTTCAGTTAACACGCCCCTCTTAGTTACCAGAGGAAAACTTGCTATTAACTGATGTGTAATCTTTAACCACTGGAATCTGGTGCTTTCACAGAATATTTTCATACAGGTTTTTGTTTTTCTCAATCTCATCTTGGCAAAAGTTTCGTTTTCTATAAATATTACGAGTTTTGTATGTGTATGTGTATGTGTGTGATTATAACTGGTTCCTTTCGTTTTCTATAAATATTACGAGTTTTGTATGTGTATGTGTGTGATTATAACTGGTTCCTTTATCTTTAAAATCGTAATTTACTTTCAAAATGTTCTTTACGTAGGAGACTGTGAATTTCCCAAATCCCATATTACACGTACTAGCAACAAAGTAGCAGACGCGGCGTTTATTTCGTTATCTTCATGGTTTTGAATTTCTCTGGAGCATATCCAATAACCCTTGGAAATTTTATGACGGGTCATAGGTTATAACATAGGTTAACAGTGATGGGGAAACGTTTAAGTTAACCTATTAATTTAAATTATTTCAAGGTTAATTGTGTTTACTCGTGGTTTCACCCAGAGTCAAAGCTCTGAGCTACTTATACCGCCCACCATGAAAAGTAATTGTTGAACATTTCAGTCATGTTATATTGTTACGTCACGTTTTGAAATGTGAATGATAGTGAGATTAATTCCTAAAAATTTAGTGTAGAATATCCTGCTTGTGAAATAAAATTTAACATCAACATTATTCATGTCTGTTCTCCCGTCATTTCAGTAGTGAATGTTGAGCTTTGCCAGCGTATGCAGCTTTTCAAACGCAGCGCGAGAAGCGGCCGTCGTAAAATGAACTTGCCTATATGTTGACAATGCTGTATTTGTGCGCGGCAGAATTCGAGAATTCTTTACTTACTACTCCAGTTGGTGTCCAGGTGCTGGCCGAGTTGTCTCCCCTGTGACTCCAGTTGGTGTCTATGTGCTGGTCGAGTTGTCTCGCATGTGACTCCAGTTCGTGTCCAGGTGCTGGCCGAGTTGTCTCACCTAATTATTCACAGTTGTAACGTGTATATCTTCAGTTAACACAGAATATTTTCACATGCGAGGCAACTCGACCAGCACATAGACACCAACTGGAGTCACATGCAAGACAACTCGACCGGCACATAGACACCAACTGGAGCCACATGCAAGACAACTCGACCGGCACATAGACACCAACTGGAGCCACATGCGAGACAACTCGACCGGCACCTGGACACCAACTGGAGTCACATGCGAGACAACTCGACCGGCACATAGACACCAACTAGAGTCACATGCGAGACAACTCGACCGGCACATAGACACCAACTGGAGTCACAGGGGAGACAACTCGACCAGCACACAGACACCAACCGGAGTCACAGGGGAGACAACTCGACCAGCACATAGACACCAACTGGAGTCACGGGGAAGACAACTCGACCAGCACATAGACACCAACTGGAGTCACGGGGAAGACAACTCGACCGGCACATAGACACCAACTGGAGTCACATGCGAGACAACAATAAAAGAAAACAATAAAAATAACAAACTCGTCGTTTCGAACTTACCACACAATTCCACTGATCATTAAATAAAAATCGCCCCGAACGAAACGATCAATAAACGTTTCGGATTATGCTTAACCCACCTTCATAAGTTAAAACATCGGCTTTATATAAGTTAGGTCACGGATAGAAGCAAGCCTTGCGTAAAATCAACCAGTTTATTCTATGACCTTTGTATTCAAGGTTTGAAACTTGCTTGGAGGCAAAACAGACCCACATTCCCAAAATGTAGGCGAGCGCCTTTTACTAACTGGAAAGGAGGGGTGGGGGTATGCGTTTTGTAAGGTATTCCCTTGATTTATATACTTTCGAAAGTACCGTCTATCACGTAATATTTAACGAAGTTCCTACTGTTGTTATATTTAAATAAAACAAAACTTTTGGTGAAGCATTAGGGTTAACAATCCCTTATACTGGGACTAGTTGATAAATTTAGCACACAGATTTCTTCCACGAGGGTTAGCAAACACAAGACAACTCCCTATTTGCGCAATTGTGAACAACTACAGACACTGTGTACAGACGTGATTAAAAACGCTCCACCTTGCTGTTGAAACTTTAGGCCTAAAGCTACATGGTTCAACACGTACGTTGTATAAAACACGATTTCTAATGGAGCTCAGGCCTAAAGTTATATGGTGAAATATCTTTATGTATACACACACGTGCGTCGTATATTTAAAAAAGAAAAATAAAGTACGTAAACAACGAAATTAAGTTCTTAAGTGAATTTAAAAAGCAAAACCGAGAAGCAAAATGTAAGAAACAACAGGATTTAAAACGTTGTAAAATTTGAAAATATTCCAAGTTTTCAAACTGGTTTAACGTAACTTATTTTTATAAGTTATGAATAATTAAACAAAGAAGAATTTTCAGTACATGTAACCAAAAGTACATCGAAAAATTAAATCTTAAAAAGTTAAAATAAAATGTTTATATTTTCAGGCTGTTGACTTACCTACTTAATCTCCACAAGCAATGTAAATTATTCTAAAACAGAAGCCTAAATAGTCTACACTCAAGAATATCCTCGCCCCTACAATCACGTGATTAACAAAGCCTACGAACTTTCACAGTGTATTAGATCGAATCTGTATTTCACTTCATTTTGACGGGACATAAAATTATATGCGAACATATTACAAGCTGTCATAAATACGTCACATTTGCTACTATGTTGACCTAATTTCACAAAATCTAATCAAGCCGTCCCTGACCGAATTAACTTTAGGCTTAAAGTTTAACCCTAGCATTAACCATAGAATTAATGACAAGATAAAATCATAAATATTAGTGTTTTTTTTTAATTTTTCTGAACTATTTATCCTCCAAATTGTAGGTGGCTCCATGACTTTTGTAAAGAGTAACTGTAGACAATGATGTGACAGTTGTAGTCTTTAGATGTAACAGTATTAACACAACACAGAAAGCTGTAACAACAATGTTATAACTATAGACAAACGATGTAACAGTTGTAGTCTTTAGATGTAACAGTATTAACACAACACAGAAAGCTGTAACGACAATGTTACAACTGTAGACAATCGATGTAAAAGTTGTAGTCTTTAGATGTAACAGTATTAACACAACACAGAAAGCTGTAACAACAGTGTTACAACTGTAGACAATGATGTGACAGTTATAGGACTTTAGATATAACTGTGTTAATAGTAACAGAACCGGATATTTGATTAATCTTCATATTACGTGCTTGTTTCTATCACAGCACTCATCGTAAAAAAAAACTGACCAAAAAGTTGCGTAAAGCCAGTCGGTTTCTATGGAAAATACATAAAAGACTCCAGAAGTAATTATTAGGGTTAACTGTGAAATTAACAGTTTTATGGTTTATATTTTGCTGTGTATTAATTATTAGAGGTAACATTGTTGTTACAGCTTTCTGTGTTGTGTTAGTACTGTTACATCTAAAGACTACTGTTGCCACAGAAAGCTCTCCTGTTACAAACATATCTGTAACATTGTTATAAAGTAACTAATCACGAGGATCCCACTTTGGGACTAACAGTAATAGAGTTCACAGACGAGCTGTGTGGATGACGAAGACATCTATTTACAGGTTTAACGAGCGTAAATAACGTTTTTCGTTATCCAGTCAGGCTGCCACTACATGTTACAGTCAACAGATATCTCTCTTACATTTTAACCTTAGCTGACTGAAATATATGCTTTCTGCTGTTTGAATCCAGGGCGAGTTTCCAATATTTACCACAAATGATGTTTTTAGGAATGGTCATAACAAAAACTTGATATAATTAACGTTGGTTTAAGATTTTTAACTTCAATAGACATACGTGTTCATTAGTAGCGCTTATAATCCGAAGTATAGAAAAAACGACTCTTAAAAATGGGTACTATAACTTAACTTACTGTGCATCCCCATAACGTCCCCGAGCAGTAAAACTAGGGTCATACTTACAGTTCTAATCGTGTGGTTCACGTTGTCCTTGTACACGTCGGAAGAATAAATTTGTAAATAGGATTATATTTTCACTACAGACGAGAAATGAGCGACACGTTTTGAATACGAGTGAACCAACCAACAAACTTGAAATATCAATACCACTTTCACCTTTTCCGCGTGTGAATTCTACAGGAAAAACGTCGAAACTTGGCAGCTATTAATATGCACGGTAACATCTGCACGCGCAAAACCACAGAACCAAACCTCTTGCTTCCTCGTGAAAGCTTTCTACGCATGCTTGGAGGAGGATCTTTGAGACTAGAGCGTGTCTTATTGGTGTAAATAACAATCACAACAGCTGCAGCGTGCTAGTATTTGAAAATAGTTGAATGCCAGTCCAAGAAAGAGAAAAATATATATATATATCTGGTAAGATTTACTGATTTCTGTTCTATTTTTAAAGCGGTTTTTCAAAAATAATTTTCGCATTTAATGTCGAGAAAACTTGAAGCAGGGAGTAGAAACATTGTTTACTTGTTTTGACATTCAAGTTAAAGATCGTGATAAGGTCAACCCCCGAAGACCGGGTGGGGCTGAGCCGTTCAAACTCACATTAAATGAGCATGGCGCGGTTTTTTTTTCTATATGGTGCCGATACTATACAAACAGTTGAGAAGTTTTGATTAACAGCCGCGGTCTCTGTTTGTATGAGACGCCGATACTATAGAAACAGTTGAAAAATCTGATGAACAGCCGCCACAGTTTCTGTTTGTATGAGGAGCCGATACTATATAAACAGTTGAAAAATCTGATGAACAGCCGCCACAGTTTCTGTTTGTATGAGGCGCCAATACTATATAAACAGTTGAAAAATCTGATGAACAGCCGCCACAGT
>NW_013667564.1:213275-217090 GCF_000517525.1 Limulus polyphemus
AACAGCCGCCACAGTTTCTGTTTGTATGAGGCGCCAATACTATATAAACAGTTGAAAAATCTGATGAACAGCCGCCACAGTTTCTGTTTGTATGAGGCGCCGATACTATACAAACAGTTGAGAAATTCTGACTAACAGCCGCGGTCTCTGTTAGTATGAGGCGCCGATACTATACGTGTTATCATAAATTAAAAGCTGTGATCAGTCTTAACAGAATTTGTTAAGAAGCTATTGATAGATTTCATCATTGGTATAAAAACAGCTGTTGAAAATTTAGCCGTTTCGTGATCATTGCCTCCTCTACGTCCATCTTGACCATTATCCCATTAAGTTTTTTGATTTTGTAAAGTACCTGGACGTTACCTTCGATAAACATTTCACCTATAAAGCTACCCTTACAGCCAACTACGCCAAAATGGTCCACAGAATCGACCTCATGCGATGCCTTCTTAAGACCTCCTAGGGTTTGAATTCTCACCCTTTTCCTCTATACTTATAAATCATTTATACGGCTATGTTTTAACCATAGACATGCTGCTCGGGCATCAGTTTCTTCTACATGGTATGTCATGTCCTAAGAACTATGTGATCATACTAACTTTTCTTTCAGCATTTTACGCCTACATAAACTTATTCAAAGATACCCAAACAGTAATGCTATCCTTGTAGACTTTCTAGACAGTACTACTATTCTTGTAGACTTTCTAGACTGTACTACTATCCTTGTAGACTTGCTAGTTTGTCCGTGAATCTTACCAGGAAGCTCTTTCCATCTGCTGAGTAAACTCATTGACATCTGTCGGACGTCTTTTCGAGTGGATGATGCAAATATTGATGTTGCCCGATGTCACTTCTGCCACTTCGTATATATACATCTTTACTCTCCACTTCTGTTCTTTCAGTCTCGTCTCTCCAATATTGAATGAATGTGTTTTAGTTTTTCAGTTGACTATACATACCTCTAAATATTCCTACAATTTGGATACTTCTGGCTGAAAAGAGGGCGCCACCATTTGCTACATCCTTACTGCATCTGGGATGAAATGACATAATTTTTTTTTTCAAATCGCTAGTGTCCACCAGTCGGATTCAGCACGGGTACCACTGGCTACTAGTGTATACCAGTCGGATTCAGCACAGGTACCACTGGCGACTAGTGTCTACCAGTCGGATTCAGCACGGATACTACTGGCGACTAGTGTCCACCAGTCTGATTCAGCATGGGTAAAACTGGCGACTAGTGTCCACCAATTGGACTCAGCACGGATAAAACTGGCGACTAGTGTCGGATTCAGCACGTGTACCATTGGAATGTGACCATCACATAATTTGACATACATGTCTTTCTCAGCTCCCAAGATGAATTTTAATTTTCATGTCATCACATTCATGTAAAACAGCAGTTTCCATCCCTTTCTATCCTGAAGCCCCCCCCCCCCACCACACACACACTTTTACTCCACAAACTGAATGACATTTTTCAGTCAATTCCTAACAATGCAAACATGACAATACACTTTTCTCACCCCCGTTACCAACCACCTGAAAATGTTAGCCTCCCGAAGCAACCGGTTTATTCGAAGGCTGTTCCCAAGATATACTACGCCGTCCTCTCAGTGATACTGTGCTCCCCCTAACAAGGAGAGTGCGTCCTAAGAGTTGGGAAACACTCAGCAACTGAAAATTAGACTAGAAACCAAATAAAAATAAAAAAAAGATCCACAGCCTGCTTAGTGTTTCTCAAAGTTACGACTGTTACAATAAGAAAAATATTGAGTAACATCCAGAGTTTTTGTGACCAATTTTGATTGTTAGTTACGTTAGTCGACCAGCGGGGAAATCCCTCTCTTTTCAAGGACAAGAAGGGACCGTAAACAAAGTCACCAAACGCTTTAGTGTTACTACATACAGTAACTGTTATAAGCCCTCGTGGTTACCGTTAATCCACTAGGGGAAGTGTGTGTGTGTGTGTGTGTGTGTGCTTCGCCAGTTCTTTTGAATGACTGTAAAATTAATTCGAATAACAGGTAAATACAATTATAAAATTCATTCAAAAAATAGGCAAATACAATAAAAATCCATAAACAGTGTTAAAATAAAATAAACAATGTCGTATTATTAATTCATACTAAAATTTCTAAATGACTTAAATTAAATTGATAAAAATTACGATTCACTTGCCTAATCTGTTTCACACCCTAACACTTGTTGTTAATTAAAACTATGATACTGGATATGACGGATGTAGTGTGGTTCACGTATCATAACACGTTATACTTTGCTTTTAGGTATGGATTCTAAAAATTTATTCTTATATTCGTCCAGAAATTGCATAGTTTAGTTTTCAAGTTTGGAAACTTTTGTTTAAGCCTAATTCAAAAAATAATTGTCGTGTTATGCCCTTCCTTTTTATATGGTCACTACATTATTTGAAAACACTAAATAAGTCTCCCGATAATTTTACGAACTTGCAACGCTAAAATCCGGGGTTTGAGTCCTCCCGGTGGATAGCGCGAATAAAAGAACAACAACAACAAGAAAAAACATTATATATAAATGCATTGTGTGCCTGTATCGCAGAGAACTCGTCACGTGACGGTGTATTGACCACGAAGGTCAAACTTCAGAAGTTGGGAATGGACATTAGTCGTCACCAAGATATCGGCGATTTGCAGCTTTTCTTAATTTCAGATACGTCACTGATTCTGGTGTTGTTAAAGCACGAGAGGGTCGAGTTAATCCTACTGTTAATCCAAACTTGTTTCTAATTAGAAGGACAGCTTGTAGAACACATTCTGTAAAATTGGTTGAAGTGCCTATGGTTCCAGACTTTTCGGACACCCTGTAGACGACAAAAACTCCATCTACTAGTTTAATCTACAATCATTCTGACCTAATTATAAAAGCTGCAGCATTGGACGCAGTATCTTTTGAAAAAATTTTTTTTCATGAATAATCAAATTTCAATTTTTTCCGATTCAGCTGCAACACCGGTTTTAAATTACTTTTTTATTGTTGAAATTATCCTGGCCTATTGGCCATCAAAAGACCAATTTAAAGAAAAGTGGCCGGACCGGTTGCAGTACAGATTTCAAGCTATTATTATTATTATTATTATAAGTTTAGACTTTCTAATTTAAAAGCCCCCCCCCCCAGTGGCATAGCGGTATGTCTACAGGCTTACAACGCTAGAATCCGGGTTTCGATACCCGTGGTGGGCAGAGCACAGATAGCCCATTGTGTAGCTTTGTGCTTAATTACTAAACAAACAAACCCTCTAATTGATAAGATCGCACAGCGGTATGTCTACAGGCTTACAACGCTAGAATCCGGGTTTCGATACCCGTGGTGGGCAGATAGCCCATTGTGTAGCTTTGTGCTTAATTACAAACAAACAAACACCTAATTGATAAGATCGCACAGCGGTATGTCTACAGGCTTACAACGCTAGAATCCGGGTTTCGATACCCGTGGTGGGCAGAGCACAGATAGCCCATTGTGTAGCTTAATTACAAACAAACAAGCCCTCTAATTGATAAGATCGCATCGCTTTCTTAGTTGAATATCATGTACAAATACTTGAGGGTCATCTGTAAGAAAGATAGCTAATCAACAACACCCACCGCCAACTCTTGGGCTCCTCTTTACCAACGAATAGTGGGATTGATTATCACATTATAAAGGCTGAAAGGGCGAGCCTTTTAGGTGAGGGGATTCGAATCCTTCACCCACAGATTACTACTCGAGCGCCCTAGCCAATCGGGTCATGCCTAGATTCAATTGATTGCCCAATCAGAGCAAAGCTCAATATGACG
>NW_013667564.1:217708-227219 GCF_000517525.1 Limulus polyphemus
CAGTCTCTATAATCTTTAAAACATTAAGGCCGTATTTAATGTCTTTAAGATCAGTCTCTATAATCTTTAAAACATTAAGGCCGTATTTAATGTCTTTAAGATCTGTCTCTATAATCTTTAAAACAACAAGGCCACATTTATTGTCGTCTTTAAGATCAGTGCCTCTGATCTTTAAAACAACAAGGCCATATTTATTGTCGTCTTTAAGATCAGTCTCTATAATCTTTAAAACATTAAGGCCGTATTTAATGTCTTTAAGATCTGTCTCTATAATCTTTAAAACAACAAGACCATATTTATTGTTGTCTTTAAGATCAGTGCCTCTGATCTTTAAAACAACAAGGCCATATTTATTGTTGTCTTTAAGATCAGTCTCTATAATCTTTAAAACAACAAGACCATATTTATTGTTGTCTTTAAGATCAGTGCCTCTGATCTTTAAAACAACAAGGCCATATTTATTGTTGTCTTTAAGATCAGTCTCTATAATCTTTAAAACATTAAGGCCATATTTATTGTTGTCTTTAAGATCAGTCTCTATAATCTTTAAAACAACAAGACCATATTTATTGTCGTCTTTAAGATCAGTGCCTCTGATATTTAAAACAACAAGGCCATATTTAGAGTTAATTTGACATAGTAGGGGGGCCTACTCCCCTCGAATCTCTCTCTCAAGTATTTTCCTAACAAAGTGTTTCAAATCTTGTGGGTTATATATCAAATTAGTTTTTTTCATTATCACATTAGCTCCCCCTCCGGTGAGTCAGTGGTAAGCTAACGAGCTTACAACGCTAAATTCCGGGATTCGAATCCCCGCGGTGGACAAAGGACAGACAGCAAATGATTACTTCAACGATAGAACGTCATCTTCAGACACTGCATTTTGCCTGATCTCTTACGTGTACAACATCATTTTCAGCAAAAGCGTATTTAACAAAAATAAAAAAAAAAAATCAATCAATAACCCGGTGCTTGGGATTGCCAGATATATTTTATCGTTCTTCATTTCAGTTTGTCTGACACACATTATAAGAGTTGCATGAACATACAAACACGCATCCATGTTTGAAAGTAGGCCTTCGTTCATGGGTTATTAACCCTAACTAGCAAGGCACGTCGAAATCTGAGCAGTTTTGCACATTTTATAGTGAAATAATATATTCGTATAATAACTTACTACATTACATGTTTTTTAAGAGAACAAAAACGTTTTATTTTATTTCTTTTAAGTTTATCTTGATCGGGAAAAAAAAAGGTTGAATTATGGGTAAAATTTTTGGAGCGTGTCCTTTTTCTTGTGAGTCGAAGCACTAATGTGATTTTCGTGATAAAGAAAAAAAACCTTGAATATAATCTAAAAGCAGCGGAAAAAAACAACACCAAAAAAACAAGCAATACACATTAAACGCCGCGTGGTGACCTTAGCCTAAAAGGTCAAGGTCATGACACTACAATCGAAAAAGTAGTTGGTGTAAGTAACTTAGATGCTGACCTTAATCTGATAGGTTAAAGTCATGTCAGTGCAATCGAAAAATGAGTTAGTGTAAGTTGTTGTTGTTTTTTGGGCTATCTGTGCTCTGCCCACCACGGGTGTTAGTGTAAGTATAGCCGTGATTGTTTGGGAATCAAGTTAACGTTAAACGCCGCGTGGGGTGACTTTAGCCTTAGAGGTCAAGGTCCTGTTACAACAACCAAAGAACTAGTTCATGTAGGTAATGGTGTCATTGTTAGGGCGTCAAGTCAAAAACAAAACGCATAAAAATTTAAAGTAACTTGCTTTACGAACGCGGTTATCTAAAACCGTTCTGAACGTCTCTCGTTCAATTCGTGATAAGCCTGCATGCAAAAGTACAGATTACATATCGCTCGTGCACATGTAAAAAAAAGCACGAACTGGTAGACGCGTCAGGTCATCCTTCTAACACGTTTGGTCACTTCCTACACATGAAGGCAGAAAGCATTAACCTGTTGTATATATATATATATAAAACATATCTGTCAAAGATGGACGTTACCACACATTTTTTTTTTGTACTGACACCAGATGTCGCTTGGAGCCTTTTCTCTATGGTGAGGCCTAGCATAAATTGTTAAGATAATACATTTGATATAACTGGATTTAATAAGCTGACCAATGATTCAATAATGAACAAAGTGATCAAGATAGCCTTTGTCTGGTGTTTTGACTTCACAGGTACTGACTCAACAAATGTCACCCACCATTCCAAAGACCGAGTTTAAAGGGATAAACAATCAGACAAATTTGGCAACCATTTTAATTTTTACCACGTGAGATCGCCTTTAAACGAAACTAACATTTAATGTCTCGTGTAGCACGAGTTGGAACATAATATGAGAGAATAAACTACTAAAACAACGTGTATTACGTTGAATAATTCAGTCCAGTAAATAACGAAACATAAATAACTTAAATATAAGCGATTACGGTGGTATTTTTGGTGTAAAAGTGTGTGTGCCACCTCCAGTCGTACAACGGTAAGCCTAAGGACTTATAACGTTAAAAATCAGATTCTCCTTTGTGTTAAATAATAAAACAAAGACTTATGAGCTGTATTGATTGTGATACGTTATGAACTTCAAAACTTGGCTAAAAAAAATCGCAAGACTGAAAAATAAAACCGTTTCTTAACGTTAAATCAAAAAATTAAATATTAATTCCTGGAATTTTAGTTTTCCTGATAGAATGGTGATCGACGATGGCGGGGATGAAAAGGAACAGTCTTGGATTGTTGCTTCAAGATTAGGGTTACATTAAAGACGACATTAAATACGGCCTTATTGTTTTAAATATCAGAGGGACTGATCTTAAAGACAACAATTAGGTTCTAAGATTGGATTAAAGTAATATTGTACAGTTTATGTTTTATTTCCACGATATTGGCTGCTAATAATGACAGTTAAAGGTGATGTTGTACAGTTTATGTTTTATTTCCTTATGACATTGGCTGCTAATAATGACAGTTAAAGGTGATGTTGTACAGTTTATGTTTTATTTCCACGTGACGTTGGCTGCTAATAATGACAGTTAAAGGTAATGTACAGTTTATATTTTATTTCCACATGACGTTGGCTGCTAATAATGACAGATAAAGGTAATGTAGAATTAGGGTAAAAAGATTAATGAACACAATATTATTTATTTTAACACCGTTGATACCAATAAAACCACCCTGAACAGACAGACAAACGTTACATTAATAAACAATTTATATAGCTTAGTGTTTCCCAACTTTTTCGCCGCAGCGCCCTCTTCAGTCTAATATATTTTTAGACCATTAAAATTTTTTACTAAAACGAAAATTGTAAGGCAACAATAGGCAATTCTTAGGGTTTAATTTTAACAAATATAACTTTGAAAGCCTCAAAAAATTTTCTATCCGCCTCCCCCTGCTGCCCCATCAAAGTTTACTGCCCCCTAAATTGTAAACGCCCACAAGGGGGCGTTACCGTCCAGGTTGGGAAACATTGATATAGCTCGTGGTTGCCATCTCACTTCTTTGTATCATAAACATTGTCGAGTGTAGACGTTATGTTTATACACATAATTTATAGTGTTTAACACTAAAATTGCCGAGTGTAGACGTTATCTTTATACACATAATTTATAGTGTTTAACACTAAAATTGCCGAGTGTAGACGTTATATTTATACACATATTTTATAGTCTTTAACACTAAAATTGCCGAGTGTAGACGTTATGTTTATACACATAATTTATAGTATTTAGCAGTAAAAACTGGCTATTCATATAAAATTTATTCTATTGTTCATTTCATGTTTAGTTTTATAACTTACAATTTGAACAGGTCAGCGCGTGTTTGAGAAGTGATCTTTACCGCACGTCCACGGAGAGATTTCAGCCAATCAGAGAGACGGGGTGAAAAAGAAAGTATCTCAGAATATAGCTACTGAAGCACATTGTTCTACAGTGTGATATCACTCCACTTTATAAATTAATATTGCACATTGTTTTACAGTGTGATATCACTACTTTATAAATTAATATTGCACATTGTTTTACAGTGTGATATCACTCTACTTTATAAATTAATATTGCACATTGTTTTACAGTGTGATATCACTCCACTTTATAAATTAATATTGCACATTGTTTTACAGTGTGATATCACTCTACTTTATAAATTAATATTGCACATTGTTTTACAGTAAAATTCTGGGACCGTAACTAGCTGGTCCTTGGCTGGAAACCATTGGTTGAGACCATTTTAAGTAAGTCCTGAGCAGAGCATAGCCTAGTGGCTAGCGTACCGGGGTCGTGTATTTGAGGGAGCATGGTTCGCGTCCCGTTGACTCAAAATTGCTCCACTTTAGGGCAATGGGTGATGTCAAAATCCCACTGTTCGATTAGAATAGCCCAATACTTGGCGGTGGGGGTTGTTGACTAACTGCCTTCCCTCTAGTCTATCACTTTTAAGAACGGTTAACACAGATAGCCATCGAGCAGCTTTGAGCAAAATTTAATAAACAAACAAATAATGAAAATGTGAGGCCTAAATATTGGTTTATTAATCCGTTAGAAGCTGCTCATCGTAAGAGGATCACGTGTTGTTTTTTTTCATTTCATCTATACCTTTAATTGACACAATTAAAACAAAATTTTCTCAATGGTCAAAAACGAAACCAAAACCTAAGCTTGTAATTAAATGTAGGAATGCGTGTTATTTAGAAATAGCTCAGTCGAAACACGTGTAGTTTTTTTTTCATCGAACTAAAAGGTATGCTTGAACCATTTCCTATATAATAATGTATTTCAAATAGCTTTCCTTAACATGTGACGGGATGTTCAAGCACACCAGATAAACAATTAGATAAGCTAGGCTGTCAGTGTTTTACGTGTTACTTTCCATTGCTTATTTTTTTTTTTTATTAAATATTACAAAATTTGTTATTGGCTCCTGGAACACAAGAAAGAATATATATATGCGTAATGATGTGTGTATAGAATAGTCTTATTTTGTAATTGTTCTTAAAAACGTATTACCACTGGTGCGTGCTCCCGACAAAACAAAAGGAAGTGAAACGTAATGCACTATTTAACGTATTGCAACACTATTCAAAGTGATGTATTGAAACAGTTAGGAATTAGTGTGTTTCGTATTTGAATTAATATATTATTACCGGTAGAACTGGTCAGACACGTTAATGGCCGATGTGTGTATAACGCTAATGTTTTTTTTTATAAAAATAATGGGTAGAAAGGGTGGCCAATTTGTAACATAAACAATATATCAAAGTCTGGCTGAATATGAACTGGTCTTTGATGTAAGAGTTAATTAAGTCTCAGTATTTAAACTCGGAGGGTATTTAAAGAAAAAGCATTCCAGTTTCATCCATGTTATTAATTACGACCATTGTGAGACATTAATTAGCAGCTGATGTCATAAAGAAGTAAAACATAAACTGTACAACATTACCTTTAACTGTCATTATTAGCAGCCAACGTCATGTGGAAATAAAACATAAACTGTACAATATTACCCTTAACTGTCATTATTAGCAGCCAACGTCATGTGGAAATAAAACATAAACTGTACAATATTACCCTTAACTGTCATTATTAGCAGCCAACGTCATGTGGAAATAAAACATAAACTGTACAATATTACCTTTAACTGTCATTATTAGCAGCCAACGTCATGTGGAAATAAAACATAAACTTTCATTTGCGGATCATTTAAATAGATAACGATTAGTATAATTCACTTACTTAATAAAGTTCACACCATAGCTGTTGATATCGAAACTGATTATATAAATAACGCCTCGATTAATTATATCATTCGTTGCCAGTTCTCACATTATCTCCTTTGTGTGATATAGACGGATCAGTGTTCACCCATATTTCTCTGGATTGTTTCCTCCATCTGCACGTATCGCGTTTTCCCCCATTTTCCACCTCCTGTGTTGACTTGCACGTTTACCCATCTATTATTCATTTTACCCATTTTTTTTTCTTTGTCCATTGGCTGACGAGAGGGCGTAACCCTCTATGGCCCGCCAGTCCACTCCGGGTTAGGAATGAAATAACAAGTTTCAAGTCATGTAATAGTGCTATCCAGGGATGTTCAGTATGAGTTAGCCAATCACAGCCTAGAGTTGTTGCTGATAAGATGACGTAATATAAAGGAGTTTCAAGTCAATCCGCCGAGAAATATCGGTCAACTGAAAAGTGTTTGAAATATAAGGAAATAAAAGTAACATAGCTTGTCTGTCTCTCTGCGGAGATATAAATACTCTATCTGTCAAAACCAATGACGAACAGGTCGTCAGGCCAGCTTAGATACGAGTACAACAACAACAACAGCCCAATCAGAGCAAAGCTCAATATGACGTAACCTCCGTTGAAAACAATAATGTGAGAAAAAATTTCCCCAATATTTCAGGTTGTGTTTCCCGCTTATTGTTTAGGTGTGTGTTGTTTACTTACTAGCAGAGTCCAGCATAGCATTTGTGGTCAAATAAGTGTCTCTTGTTGCAACAGTAGGTCTTTAAATATAGGGTTTCTAGAATAATTAAAATAATTTTAATCGCAGACACTAAAAATCTGCAAGTCCACTTGTTAGGCCTAACATTAGTTACGTCTTTATTATTAAGTATACGGCCTATATTCGATAAAGAGATAACGATATAACTTTTGTACGCGTTTTTTTGGCTTTAGTTTAGTTAGGACTAAACTTTACCGTACTTAATACTGTCACTAAATAAACTGATAATTTTATTGTACAACTTAACGTGAGATCTTAATAAAAACTTTGATAAGCGTTTACTATGTTGTACAAAATGTCTACTAAAATATATTTACATTCGCGTTTTGTTTACATCCATTGTAATGAAGTGCGCGTGCACACGCATTTAGCCAGAAAGTTGCGCGCGCAATTTCAGGATGAGCAAACTGGACAACAGAAAAAATATTATTTTTAAAGTCGGGGGGACTTTGGAAGGGAAAGTGTAACCCGTCTACATGGGCATAGATACTTATAATGATGATGATAATAATAATAATACTGAGAAATTATGTAATATAAAAAAATATATAAATTACAAAACAAGAAACCTACAGGTGGCGGAACAAATTTGATTTTTTTTTTGAGGGGGGCACCGTTGAATTCCCCACTCAAAAGGACATTTCGCTACGGGTAAATGGTTGGGGGCACGTGTCACCCCGGAAACGTAGACTTGCGAGAACGCTCGGGTCATCGGGTTTCTTGTTTTGTGCTTTATTATATGTAGCGATACTTGTGATCTTATAATTCCGTTAGGTTTAGCATTTTTTTATGCCGTTTATTTATCGTGGTTTATTTATAATTATTTAGAACTATTATTGGTTTTAAATATTTGAGTGAATAACATTTCTTGGTAAATAATCACAATTTAAGTGGTCGGGATTTTATTTTCTACTTGATAAGCCTAAAAATCCAATAACAATTTTATCACCTTTCTAACGCAAACGAATTTGTACTGCGCATGCGTAATAATTTCCAGCTTTGTTTTGTGTAACTTATCTTTATATTCGCAAGAAACAGCACGTGTCTTTGAACTTTGGCAGTTGTATTTATACAGCGCACTCTTATGTTCTCAAGTTTTCAACCTCCATCCTTCTCTTGTTATCTTAATACTGAGCATAAAAACCAAACATAATCGGTTAGTGACCTCATCGTTCAGCGTTTGGAAGTAAGCACGAAAACAAAGGAACAAACCAACCGACAGCATTCATCGCTCCCCTCACGCTGTCTTTCCGAGATCTGAAACTAAAGCTTTCTTTACCAAGACTGCGTGCTTCGAGTCTTGTAAGAAAAGTGTTTAAGAAGTTATAGTAAAGGAAACGTTTTATTTAAAATATACTGACTCGAACAAAAAAATAATGAACATTTTCGACCAAAAAATGCACAAAATCCGGCTTGATCTAAATATTTGAAGCTACTTGTAAAGAAATGTTGAATTTTAACTAATAAATTGAAAAAGAATGATCAAGAAATACATCAACTGTATTCTTATACACATCCACTACACTTCTAAGTACATCTCCAGTGTATTTCTGTGTACACCTACAGTGTATTTTTATGTACGTCTACAGTGTATTTCTGTTTACATCTCTAGTGTATTTCTATGTACACCTCCAGTTTATCTTTAAGTACACCCAAAGTGTATTTCTGTTTACCTCTCCAGTATATTTCTGTTTACACTTCCATGTGATAAGCCTAGCCCCCTTTCCTTTCACACTAAACGTGTGTAGCACTGATCTCAACCCACGGGCTGTTGTTGTGGGTGCTTTCCAGTAACATTTAGTTCCCAAGACTAACGCCTTAACCTCCCGGCTATCCACACCCACTGTCAACTTTTAAGGCTACTCTAATCGAACGGTCACTCTTATAACGTACCCACGGCCCCAAACTTTGGAAAATTATCTTATGACAAAGGAACACGAACAAGGGACCCTTGGATTCACCATCCGATAAACTACTCACTAGACCACAAACGGCTCCACTCCAAATGACATTTTCTGATCATGTCACTTGTCACACTAACATGAAACCTCTCTCTCTTGTCAGAATGAGTATTCTTACTTTCTTAAGGGTCTGTTTCAGGGGTTTCCCCTTCTAAATCATAGAATCACAACAAAGGAATTCCCCTCTCCAAGGACAGCAGAAACATGGACTCCAAACAAAGGAATTCCACGAACTTATGAATGAAATCAAAGAGGAATATGTAATGGTATGTCAGCCATACTACATCTGCCACATACAAGGACACCAGAAACACGGATTTCAGACAAAGGATTTTTTTAAGAGCTCGTGAGTGAAAGCTAAGAAGATTAAAGAGGTCAACATTCGCGGGCAACATGTCTCCGCCACGCAATCCCAACATGGCCAAATCTGATCTCAGAAAAATCAAGAAAAACATAGAAGAATAGAAAACTGTCTATATCATGGTTTGAGACCTGCAAGAAGGTATCTTTGTACCAAATCCCATATAAATTGTTCAAAATATGCTCGAGTAATTGATCAAAACACTCTAAATTATGCCTTTTTGTGCGCCCCCCCCAAAAAAAAGACTCAAAATGGGCGAATCCAACTTTTTTATACGTTAATGTGTTGGGCGCATTAAAATTTATATTTGTGCCAATTTTCATCTTGACTGCTGTAAATATGACCGCAAAGAAGCCCAAAATATACATTTTAGGGTTGTTTGACCTTTGATCCCATAACATCCTTAATAAAGCCTAAATCAACAAAATGAAAAAGAAATCTGGTTGTATTGGACCAAGGTATGACCCTGCCAAATCAATTGAATCTAGGCATGACCCGATTGGCTAGGGCGCTCGAGTAGTAATCTGTGGGTGAAGGATTCGAATCCCCTCACCTAAAAGGCTCGCCCTTTCAGCCTTTATAATGTGATAATCAATTGAATCTAGGCATGACCCGATTGGCTAGGGCGCTCGAGTAGTAATCTGTGGGTGAAGGATTCGAAT
>NW_013667564.1:228088-233628 GCF_000517525.1 Limulus polyphemus
GGACTGATCTTAAAGACGACAATAAATATGGCCTTGTTTTAAAGATCAGAGGGACTGATCTTAAAGACGACAATAAATATAGCCTTATTGTTTTAAAGATCACAGAAACAAAGGAAATGACACTCACCTGAAATCTGTTTCGGTGGTCAGTGTTCGACGAAATGGGGATTGTAGTAGAATCAACACTCTATAACTTACAAAACTATATAGCAAGTTGCAGAAGTAAACGAAGCACTAAATAAATACACACACGGAGTAATACATAAATACACACACGGAGTAATACATAAATACACACACTAAATAATACATGAATACACTGACCTCTTAGATGGGACTGTATGAGGATTCCAAGTTTTTCTCTTCCTGAAAGTGACTGATGCAGTGTTTGTGTTAATTCCAGTCCAGCAGATAAAATTCACTGTCAGTAATTCGTGAGTCTTTTTTACCTCTCTCTCTCTTTATCTTGTACAGACACGGAGTGGAACTGTAAATCGTTTTATTCTGCTGGAGACTGCAGGTGTCTTTAACCGTTTAGAAACTTTTTAGGCCTTGTAGGTAACTGTTATATCTTTACTCGTTTAGGCACCGGTTCACGAAACGTTTTGAATTGAAACGGCTATCACCAGAATTATCACAACTTTAATCACGTTGGTTCTAAACAACATTCTGACAACAACTCTCTCGTTAAAATGCTTCTGTAAAGAGAAATATATACATCTGTTTAACGCTTTTGAATTTGTACTATCTTTACCGATTACACTCGTGAAGTTCCCGTAGTTACAGTACGTATCTCTTGAGGCACGTGCTGCCGCTTGTGTCGGCGTGTTAACAACGTTTGTTTTCTGAACTCTCAAATTGTTCTTAAGTTACTCGCTTTTACGGGCTAAGAACGAGAGGAGACTAGGTTTCCCTCGGCCAATCATAAACGTTACTCTGCTAACGTAATTCAGTCGCGTTGCTAGGAAGTTAAACAACAGTAAAAGCAAATGTTGTAAAAATACGTCTAATTTATTTTCATGATAGCATTGTTAAAAGGTAATAATGTTTCAACTTATAATCAACAATGTTCACCCTGTGATTAAATAAACACCATATAAATTTTAGGCCTGACTAAAAGATGTGTCAACTTTTATTTTGTTCCGAGGATGTTAATAAACGAAAATCGCCATTATATATAATAGCACTGTCTCAGGTATTTATATGTTATTTAAAAGATGTATATATATATACAGTAGATTTTAGTTTATTTGTTTGTGTTGAATTTCGCGCAAAGCTACACGAGGGCTATTTGCGCTAGCCGTCCCTAATTTAGCTGTGTAAGACTAGAGGGAAGGCAGCTAGTCATCACCACCCACCGCCAACTCTTGGGCTACTCTTTGATCAACGAATAGTGGGATTGACTGTCACATTATAACACCCCCACGGCCGAAAGGGCGAGCATGTTTCGTGGGACGGGGATTCGAACCCGCAACCCTCAGATTGCTAGTCAAGCGCCCGAACCACCTGACCATGCCGGGCCAAAACACAGTTTAAGGGAACAAGAAACTGGATACCTCAAGTCACACTGTTGGTTTTGCTATATTTTCTACGTTCCTGTTGCTAAAATAAATTCTAAATAAATTCTTCTTATAGATTAAAAAGTCCTGAATCTCTAATCATCAAGATAATTTTCACGTGGATAATCTATCGGATAATCGCAGAGATAATCTGCTGGATAATCACATGGATAATCTACTGGACAATCACATGGATAATATATCGGATAATTACAGAGATAATCTATCGGATAATCACGTGGATAATATATAGGATAATCACATAGATAATCTATCGGATAATCACATGGATAATCTATAGGATAATCACATGGATAATCCCAAAGGTAAACTACTGGATAACCATATGGATAATATACTGGACCGTGTAGTTTTGTGTTGCAAAGCTCTCAATGACAACAACGTCAGTAAATGACAAGTTTTTTTTTTGTATACTAAGCCAAACAATAATAACTTATTTCCGTAGTTATAAACTCTTCCACTTATTGATTACCGATAACAGATAAGTCCTGTAAGAAAGTGACGTAGGAAATGCTTTTGAAATTTTACAACGCCAACATATTGGGCTGAGTATTGAAAAGTCTGGGGTTCAAGACCTGATGTCACCGAACTAGCTCAGCATATTTAGCTCTAGGCGCGTTATAAAGGCAACAGTCAATACTGTTTACATGACTCAAGAAGCTAAGAAAGCTTTGTAGCGGCGGGTGCTGCTGGATTTCTACCTTCCCTTTAGTGACCTGGCCGATTAGCCTACATATGTATAAGGTGCCGTTCAGGTCGAAAATTCCAGTTCCTTTCTGAGACTCAAACATTAAGACATTTATGTAAAAAAATTAATAAATAAACGTTGGTGTGTTTAATAGCCCATTAAAATGTTTTATCTAACACAGTTATTCAAGGGTCGTTCTTCTGTGGGAACCCAATTTTGCTGGTGTTTACAGATTTTTCGTTTCATACTTGGTTGGGATATACGTTCTGGTTTACCTTGTGTTATATCATTCCTCATTTTGTAGTTGCCATAGTAACATTACAGTATAGAGTACGTTGAACTTTTATACATAGAGTGCGCTGCAAACATAAATAAAATGATAATTGTTGTCGTTTTCTTTGTGCAAAGCCACCAAAAATTATCTGTACTCTATTCACCGCGGGAATTGAACCCCATATTCTTGCGTTGTAAGTTCATAAACTTACAGTTCACCCACGAAGGGGACATAAGATAATAATTGATAGTATACGATGTTAAAAAAATCTTAACCCTAGCTTAAACTTATTGTGACATAAAACTGATAAATAGTATAAATAGCGTTTCAACCACTGAAGAGTACTGGTATTGGGCGAACGGCCTCGTCGGCACTGAATATATCGGATATACGCTCTTCTTTACTTGCACTCATTGAGATATTCTTATAATTACGGAAACTGAACTCTACAGCGTCGTAACTGAGAAACAATGCAGAATAAGTCCCGTGTCTGCTCGAATTACAGGTTCGATCTCGACTTCTTGACAGTGTGATACCTAGAGCTGAAGGAAATACACTAAGGTAGTACTAACCCTTAAAACTGGGCAAACTTACTTGCTGAGGAAATACTGTTGAACACTTACAACTTTCAAGTTAGGCACAAAATTAAAGTATGACGTCACAGTATCTGAAAATACACTTCCAGTCATATATGTTATATGTATAATTAATGTGGCACGTATAACGAAATATATAACATAAACTGTTTTAACATCATAACTTTACTTAGGAATGATAAAAACGTGTAAAAGTTGATACACATGCTCTTTGTGAACATCGTCATAGCTTGAATTAAAAAATGCAAATTTTCCGCAACGTTAACGAGATATGGGCAATTGATTTTAATTAATGCCTTCGTTAGTGGTAATTAGACTTATAACAAGACAACTGGTAAAACAATTCAAGCTATGAACGAGTGCAATATCAATAAGTGTACTAAATTTCATGCTGATATTGGCTTTAATGGTGAAGTAGACACGGAATGAAAACAAACTAGACTTATTTTTTAAATCACTTACTACAGGGTTAATTAGTAAAGATTTTAAGATTAAAATTAATCATTTATATAGAAGAGAAGTTAAACTTATGAGTTAGGCTAAGTTCGAAAAATGTGATTTTTGAAATATTGGGGGCGCTCTTTAAGGGTCAGTGATACATTAAAAATACTATTCACACTAAATACCCACGTTAAGCTATTTGTCGCTCGTAAAATTCGTAAACTTTATGCAACAAATGTTAGGCCTAAGAACTTCAAATATCTATGACTAAACTATTTAGGCTAGAAATAACTTTATGCAACAAATGTTAGGCCTAAGAACTTCAAATATCTATGACTAAACATTTAGGCAGAAATAACTTTATGCAACAAATGTTAGGCCTAAGAACTTCAAATATCTACTTGTAAATGATTTTGGCAAGAAATACGAGGGAAAAATGGAAATAAGAACATGCACGTGTTTGTTCAAATAAGGTCTCTTCCTAAAGGCCTAAAACATGGATCAACGCTCTAATAATATTTGATTACGGGACTGAAAAAAAAGTAAGAAAAAATGAGTTACTCTTAGCTTTTGAATTATATTTCAGAAATATTTATGTAGGACTAACCTCTACCCCTGCTCAAAAATGAGATTTCACACCGGTCTCTCATGCCCTCATTTTGACTTCGAGATTACAGGTTAGATGGACCAAAGAAAAACACAGAGAACGTGCACCAACAACTCCAACTTCTGAACAAGCAAACATTATGGTAGTACACAGTATGAATGCTAAGCCTTATCTTTACGTTTTATCTCTGCCATCTTAATGTTTTCATCAAAGAAAACTAGGCCTAGCTAAGATGTATACCATGCAACTTGATAGATTGGAAAAGCTACGAACCGTAAAATTATGCTTTATATATAAACTGATATAATCAGTACTACACGCTTGTCTTCTCCTTTCACAATCTGCCACACCCTCTTGGGAATGATAAACAATACCCTTATATGTGTCAGTGGCTATCCTATACGGAAAGACCTTATTAACCACAGTCTCCTTTTATTTCCTACATCTGAACTACACCCCCCCCCTGAATTTTTTTCACTCCTACCTCCTCACCTCAAATGCTATGGCTTTCCTCACCGTAGCACACCATACCCGGAAGTAGGTGATACGAGTATCTATACTTAAAAAGAGTTCTTAATTGGATGTGATGTAAATTTCAACCAATGAACCATGACGATAAAAGTTGAAATGTTTATTATTGGTCTGATGAGAGCAGGAACAGCTATGGTCTGTGGGAATAATGCGAATAATAGTAATGCATGTGTGTAATATTATAAAACATGGTTATTCTAATTGCAAACATAACGAACACAAAGCTCTCAAACACCAGAATATCTGTTCCAACTACAAACATAATTAACACGATACTTCTAAGAAACCAGAAGATCTGTTCCAACTACAAACATAATGAACACAAACCTTCTAAAAACCAGAAGATCTGTTCCAACTACAAACATAACGAACACGATACTTCTAAGAAACCAAAAGATCTGTTCCAACTACAAACATAACGAACACGATACTTCTAAGAAACCAGAAGATCTGTTCCAACTACAAACATAACGAACACGGTACTTCTAAAAAACCAGAAGATCTGTTCCAACTACAAACATAACGAACACAAACCTTCTCAGAAATCAGAAGATCTATTCCAACTACAAACATAACGAACACGATACTTCTAAGAAATCAGAGATAAACCAGAAGCTTTCAGAGATTAAAAATGTTTTCTTCATTTCACTCCCGAAAATTGTTAAAAGAAAAACGAGGAATAAAATTATCCCTGGTTTATCTTTCATAACCTATAATAATTTGTAGTTTATACTGAAGAAGCTAGAAGCGTCCCTGGTTTATCTTTCATAACCTATAATAATTTGTAGTTTATACTGAAGAAGCTAGAAGCGTCCCTGGTTTA
>NW_013667564.1:234429-235417 GCF_000517525.1 Limulus polyphemus
AGAGGGCGCTCCTTCAGTGTTTTGTAAACCTTGAAACAAATACACGAGAAAACACTTGTAGTTTAATGATTGCCCCTCAGCCCTCTAGTGGCAAAATATAACTCAACTAACTATCTACCGGTAGCACCCCCTTCTGTAGTAGTTGTAGTATACTTTTCGGAGAGGAAGTTTGAAAAATGTTTGGTTTCTATCTTTACAACTATTATATAACTTACGCATTAATTACACCGTCAGATGGCGTTATCAGTCCGACCACAGGACAGTTTTCGTATTTTGAGATGCTTCTATTCCTATAAACAAGTTATTGTGTTTTATCTCGGAAGTATGATACGTGTAACAGATCAGTTTGTTTGTTGTTTTTTTTCGTTTTTTTTTACGTGCTTTGTGTTTGTGCAGGTTCTGTCCTTCTCACTCACACACGCACTAGGTCCCTCATAAAACAAAACGACTACAGGTCAAGGTATACAAGTTAGTATGGCAGTAATATGTTCGATTAACTAGATCCTGAATTGGTAAATATCTGGTGACGAAGTACGGACGTGTCAAAAAAAAAAAGTAATTTATTTGAGACTAGAATCATGTGACGTCATGTTCCCTTTTATCTCGTTAGTTACTTGCAAAGCTATCTTACTTAACAACTGATTTTTTATTCATGAAGAAATGACCTTCGGAATCCATTGAAGTAAGACCCTGTATTATAAAACGCAAAACAGTATACCGTATTATAGCATAAATGGTGTGATAATTTAATGGCCTTCATAAAGGAAATGAGGCCGTAAATTGTTTTGAAATGTAAATTAACCGAAGGTGTGTTGAAATATGTTTTTAAACACTATACGATAATAAAACTTTAGTGGAGTTTCTCATACTATAGATTAGAACACGTCAATCGATCTGATTGTCTGGCTACTAATTAAAAACTTTCTGGCGTCGTTTAAAACTGACTATCGTTTAATTCTGTTAATGTCTGACGTCGGAAACTGACCAA
>NW_013667564.1:236318-238919 GCF_000517525.1 Limulus polyphemus
AGTTTGATTCTGTTAGTGTCTGACTACAGAAACTACAGTTTGATTCTGTTAGTGTCTGACTACAGAAACTACAGTTTGATTCTGTTGGTGTCTGACTACAGAAACTACCGTTTGATTCTGTTAGTGTCTGACTACAGAAAATATCGTTTGATTCTGACAACGGACACTGGCTGACTATCGTTTTATTTTGTTTTCATCATGAAGCTGCGATTGTTAATTTTTTTCTTATCCTTGAAACCTGCTTTTCAAGGCCGCCACCTTCTTCATTTCAGGAATTTCCACAGAGAAAATATTTCACCGCGTAGTGAAATTTCGGATACCAAAAACTTTTAATTTTTATTCATTTCACCACAATGACTGCGCAAATATCACGAGAAAGTAACTCCAGTCAGACAGAACTTCCTGATTTCATGTGACAGAGAGTCAGTCTACGGATGGATGTGTGTCTCAGGTACTTGGTTCGATTTTGGTGGAGTTAACATGTACACGAACATAATACGAGATACGTCATTATCCATTTTAATAAGGAAAACAATAACGACCCTTTAATAATGTTAATGGTATGATGAAAAACTTACGAGATTATAATGGTGCCTGTCCCAGTGTTCGTCTGTCTCCCGTTTGAAAAGCTGCGCACGCAGGCAAAGCTCAACATTCACTTTTGAAATGACGGGAGAACAGACATGAATGATGTTGATGCCAAATTTTATTTCGCAAGCAGGAGATTATATACTAAACTGTTAGGAATTAATCACAATATCATTTACATTTCAAAACGTGACGTAACTTAAACAATATAAATGTAGATTTACCGTATGTTATTGTTGAGTGACTCTTAACATGACTGAAATGTTCAACAATTACTTTTCGTGGTGGGTGGTATAAGTAGCTCAGAGCTTTGACTCTGAGTGAAACCAAGAGTGCAACACAATTAACCTTTTTTAAAGTCCATGAAATAATTTAAATTGATAGATTAATTTAAACTTTTCCCGTTACTGGGGACGGGTACTTTTGCTTGTAGTTGATAATGCTGCCGGAAGGGGGTGAAGAGGGTTGAGCCTAAAACTGTGATCCTATCAGTATATGTGGTTATGAAGTATGATTTAGTTTCATAAGAATGGTGCCAATTATCCCTTTTCCTATTAGAACAATGATATGTTTGTTCCCCCCCCCCCCAAAAAAAAGGCTCAGCAGTAAGTCCTTGGGCTTATACCGTTAAAAATAAAATTGGGATTCAATACCCGCAATGGTTAGAGCATAGATAGTCCATTGTGTAATTTGGTGCTAAGTAACAAACAAACAAATGATGACCTGTTAACCCTAAATCTCACCACTTTAAACGCAAATGATGACCTGTTAACCCTAAATCTCACCACTTTAAACGCAAATGATGACCTGTTAACCCTAAATCTCACCACTTTAAACGCAAATGATGACCTGTTAACCCTAAATCTCACCACTTTAAACGCAAATGATGACCTGTTAACCCTAAATCTCACCACTTTAAACGCAATGTTTTAAACTAGTTATGCATCATGTTATTTGTGGGTCCAAAATAATTTAAACAAAAATGTTGCAGTTAATTCCATTAAGTACTGTTGGAACCCCTTTTTTAATTCATCTTTTTTTTTCTAGTCAATTTCTTACATTGAGTGCTGTAGCATGGAGATCCCACCTGGTGAGTAATTTTGGTGCTTCACAATTATTGAAATATACTCTGAATTAATTCCCGCCAATTATTATTTTCATTGCGTGGTTTCGCGCAAAACTGTTCGAGATTTAGCTGCGTCCCTAATTTTGAAGTGATAGACTACCACACACACTGCCAAATATTGGGCTAATGTTGTCAGACGGTATAGTTAAATCTGACCGTCACTCTTATAACGCACTCACGGCCACAAAGTGGCGAGCAAGATTTTTTTTTCGTCACGCTCACCATTAGGCCTCGCTCGGTCTACTGATTATGGAGATGGTTATATAATATCAATGACAAACTTTTGTCAGAGATATGAAGGGATAAGAAAAAGATAATCCTCGTAACAACGAGGAACTCTAGTGAATAATAACATTATTTATGCTGAGGTTTCCACTAATATGTTAGCCAATGATAAGGTTAGGTTGTTGATGGTGATAACTGTGATGTCGATACTCTTAGTACTATTAATGGTGATGATGAAAATGATGACTTTCTTGTGGATAGATGTAATCTTGCTGATACTGATGATGGTATTGAAGATGAACTTCTTGTTCTTAGTGATATGTTAGAAGTTACTGAAGAAGATGATGATGATGGTGACGTTACTTATGTTACTTGTTTGGTAAAGAGAAACATATCTCTGATATTGATGATGATGATGATGACTTTCCTGATGTTAATTGTTTGGTAGAGAGAAACATATCTCTGACATTGATGATGACGATGATGACTTTCCTGATGTTACTTGTTTGGCAGAGAGAAACATATCTCTGATATTGATGATGATGACTTTCTTGATGTTACTTGTTTGGTAGAGAGAGAGAGCATATTTCTGATACTGATGATGACGATGATGACTTTCCTGATGTTACTTGTTTGGTAGAGAGAAACATATCTCTGATATT
>NW_013667564.1:239877-241521 GCF_000517525.1 Limulus polyphemus
GGATGATGACTTTCCTGATGTTACTTGTTTGGTAGAGAGAAACATATCTCTGATACTGATGATGAGGATGATGACTTTCCTGATGTTACTTGTTTGGTAGAGAGAAACATATCTCTGATATTGATGATGATGATGATGACTTTCCTGATGTTACTTGTTTGGTAGAGAGAAACATATCTCTGATACTGATGATGATGATGATGACTTTCCTGATGTTACTTGTTTGGCAGAGAGAAACATATCTCTGATATTGATGATGATGACTTTCTTGATGTTACTTGTTTGGTAGAGAGAGAGCATATCTCGGATACTGATGATGATGATATATCTTAGTTATATGGTGAAGCGAATATAACCTGCTTATATTGATGATGATGGTGATGATGATTAATGTGATGAATGATCTTCCTTTTGACGATCGTGAAACTAACGGTGCAGATTATGATCGAATAACCACCTCTCTGCTCAAAAGGCCAGCTAGCCTTGGCACCATTTTAAAGGTTAGCTTACAGTCAGTCTCACAACTTGTACTTCTGTACAAAATGCAACTAAAAAAAAATAAAAGCTACATTTTGTGGGAAAATATTAACGTGTTTATTCTCACGACAATATTGAGAAGTAAAATATGAGGATGAATTTGATATAAAGTCATAATATAACACTTTACACCTTTCGTAATCTTATTCTTGGAACTCCTCCTGTGATCTCTCTTTTAAAGGGGAGGGGGGGGGGGGTAGCTAAAGTTTTGTCTTCTATAACCTTTGGCGCTTTAGCAGTTTGTATTGTGGGGTTGCTGAAAACCATTGAACAGAATTGTATCCTCCCCTTCCCCCACTGTATATGAAGGAAATCGCGCAACCAAACAAGGCTATGCTCAGAAATCTAAATTTGAATGCTATTGGGGGGGGGGGCTTTAAACATATACTTATACATACATATATATATATATGTATATACCATACTAACACACAGCGTTACAGTCACCAAAATGACCGAGTCCGTGGAAATAGAGATATTAGATCTCACGAGACCCAAATATGACGGTCAGATCACTCATGCATGCCAATAATGATAACTTCCCGTCTCCCCTTTCTCGCCCCCCCAAAAAAAACGAAGAGTGATCCAGGCGTATGTGTAATAAAAAAAACCAAACAAACCCCAGGCAGGTGGCAACCATATTCACCAGGTTAGTAAGATTTATCATTACACTCTTCTTTTAGGGGATTCTACCCCAGAACCCCTATTTCCTGCATCCTTGTCTCCAAACCAATAAGTGAACAGTAAACAGTGAAAAACAAAAAAGCACACACAAAAAAATAGTAGAACAGAGTTAAGCCTAACTCCTGTATTTTAGGCTAAACAGACACACCTGACTCTGGGGAAAAATTTGTATGTACCCCCCCCCCCTTCAGAAAATTGTTTGGAATGATACATAAGGCGCGGATAATGTCTATTTAAATCTTATTCCGTGATAATTTGACACGTTCCGTACACATTGGACACTCTCATGACCCCCTGGTGGGCAGTGGTCCCTGAGAAAACATTCCTGCCCTCTTGGTGGACCTGTATACAGTCAGAAACGTTGTCCACTTCGAAATTCAAAGTTACCCAAGGGTTAGCCGTCCCTAACTTTGAACTGGCAGA
>NW_013667564.1:242458-245144 GCF_000517525.1 Limulus polyphemus
AGTCTTTCAGACGTAATTAGGCTTAACGAGAACTCGTACTTAGTATTAGTGTCTCCGAAATCCAAAAGAGTGGTGGGCTGGTACGAGAATCGTTTGTTTCTTGTTAACTACAAAGTTGTACAATGTCCTGCGCCACCGCAGAGATCGATCCACCTAATTTATAAACTTCCAAACTTACTGCCAAGCTACCAGAGGGCAGGTTTTCGAAGAACAACTCCTGGTAGTATTTTTTTGTATGGAGGCGGAGAGAGCAAATTTAGGGTTAGGAAAAAGGGAAATAAAAATGTAATTAGATAATATTTAGTTTTGTTGTTTGAACCCCGGATTTTAGAGGAACTTAAAAAAGAACAAAAGTTGAGATTTGGTGGGGTAGACTACTCTTAGACTCTGGAAGAGGGAAAGGGGGGGGGGTACCCTTGCTTGTCATTATCATCGTCAGAAGATGCCACGTGCTACACTACATGAAAAACGTTATATGTATATATACAAGTTGAAGTTTGAAATTTGAGACTAAGTCTACCCAACCCGAACCATGTCCTGAACTCTCGAATAACTGGTTTGTTCCCCCCCCCCCCATCACAACCGGTGGGTCTCCATATTGCACCGTATTGAGTAGCTTTAGGTTTCCTTTTTGTTTCAACACTCAGTGTGAAGAACTGAACAAAAAAAAGTCTTAGTGAAATCACTCAGTTTGAAGGTAAAGTACTAAGAAGATTTCAGTAGTACAATTAATTACAAAATTGACAGGTTTTTTTTTTTTTTGCTTACATACTTCTGCTGACTCATACATTATTACAGACTATCTAGACATCACATGTAAGAACAAGCATAAGGAGTTTAGATAAATATCTTTGTTTATTTGTCTTCACAAATAACTCGGAGTCCATGATAATTTTAGGGTTCTAAGTTACGTCATAACTGTGTAAAATAAGTATTCTTTGGGAAACTATGTGAGACAAGTTAATTACTACTGGACAGTATTCACAGACATTACTGGACAGTACTCACAGATACTACTGGACAGTACTCACAGTTACTACTGGACAGTACTCACAGATACTACTGGACAGTACTCACAGACAGTAGTAACTGTGAGTACTGTCCAGTAGTAACTGTGAGTACTGTACAGTAGTAACTGTGAGTACTGTCCAGTAGTAAATGTGAGTACTGTCCAGTAATAACTGTAAGTACTGTCCGGTAGTAACTGTGAGTACTGTCCAGTAGTAACTGTGAGTACTGTACAGTAGTAACTGTAAGTACTGTCCAGTAGTAACTGTGAGTACTGTCCAGTAGTAACTGTAAGTACTGTACAGTAGTAACTGTGAGTACTGTACAGTAGTAACTGTGAGTACTGTCCAGTAGTATCTGTGAGTACTGTACAGTAGTAACTGTAAGTACTGTCCAGTAGTAACTGTGAGTACTGTCCAGTAGTAACTGTGAGTACTGTACAGTAGTAACTGTGAGTACTGCCCAGTAGTAACTGTGAGTACTGTACAGTAGTAACTGTGAGTACTGCCCAGTAGTAACTGTGAGTACTGTCCAGTAGTAAACAGTACTCACAGTTACTACTGGACATGATTTTAACTTTATACACAAATGCCAAAATACAATGATTATAAACAACTGTTGCCTTGTTTGTGGGTGAACTAATTTTAATGTTGTAATTTCAAGTTTTTTTTCAATATTGACCGAAAAACCTTCATTGTCAGTTTCTCTGTTTTTTACACCAGACAAATTCTGTCAGACGTGATGTTTGCCAAACCTGGTTAGTACGAGTTTTGTTATTGTGTTTTGGGTAATTTGTTTAAACATTTAAAGACCTAGCAAAACATGTTGAAACCTTATAGTGAGCAGTAAATTAGGTATACTTTATCTCTCTCTCTATATATATATATATTGGACCGTGAAACTAAATGGATTGAACACACACACACACACACACAAACATATATATATATATAGTGTTACGTCTCCGTTCGTTTGTTAATTTCCGATATAAATTCTTTCCGAGGAACTTCACTGATACAAGTCTTTTCCTAATTAAAACTAGTTTATTCTTTTTCGATACAACTTTGTAATACACAAAATTTCCACAGTCACTTTAAACTTAACTACTTCTTTATAACACACGCTATAAATCACAGTGATTATACACTTTACTTATGGTGACTACTGTTCGCTTGACTCAATTATCTATCACTTCTAATCTATCTGCATATCTATCTCTCGCTGGCTTTATTTGCCGGGCTTATATACTCAAAAAGAGGGCACCTGGCAAACACTCGGAGATTCGTGGGGTTACTCGATAAGTCATGATCTTTCTAGAAACTCCAACGTGCATGCTCCCAGCGTCGCGTGACTTCTACTGTCGTAACACTGCCCCCTTCCTTAGTATTGTTCGTCCCAAGCAATAGCCACTTACATTAAACCAATACATAATTAACAATAACTTGATTAAATGTACAGAATTTACAAACACAAAATTAAAATACAACAAAGTCTCTTAATTTTACAGGACGTATCTTCTTCCGTACTGGTCTCTATCTCAATGGCTTCTGCTTCACGTGTGGTTCACCTGCTCTATCAGGAAATGTCCCATTATCAGTAACAGTCACATCAGTGGAAGGAACTTCATTAACGACTTTACTGTTTTCCTTCTCAAAACAGAGTAGAGTTTCTTCTTCGA
>NW_013667564.1:246123-247608 GCF_000517525.1 Limulus polyphemus
ATTATCTCTATCTTCAATCTATCTGCATATCTATCTATCGCTGGCTTATATACTAAAAAAGAGGGCGTCTAGCAAACACTGGGACATTCGTGAGGTTCATGATCCTTTTAGAAACTCCAGCGCGCATGCTCCCAGGGTCGTGTGATTTCCGCTGTCGTAACAATAGAGAGAAATTACTCACCTGTATATATATATGTATATATCAGTTTAGGTTTATATTTTCTAGGTGGCGCTACAACGTTGAAAATTAATAAAACAAAGAGACAGATTTTCACTAATTGTAATTAAAAGCTTTTTTTGTTTTTATATGACTGTGGTTCTAAAAGTTCATGGTTTGCGTCCCGTTGCAAAAAAAGAAAGAAAGAAAAATAACACGCAACATTTAATTTGCGGCCGCGCTTGCGGAATTTAAGTTTCACTGTTTGATTAGAGTAGTCCACAGATGACGCCACAATCATGATCATTAGTAAAATATTATACATTTGTTTTTCAAAATCAGTTTGTTAAGCGTTGATGTTAGACATTTGGTTTGATGTTCAAAATACCTAAAATAAATATATATAGTATATTTTTATTATATGTGCTACGAATTTAACAGCAACTTGCAAAAGTCAGACTTCATTTTGTGTTATATGTATAAGTATTTATTTTCATTTTTATATCATAGGTGATCAATTTCACTGTCGCGGAGTATCAAACCGTGTGTTTGAATTATAATCTCATTTACTGTACTACAGAAAAAAACTTGATTCAGATTGTCAAAGAAAAACGCGGTAAAAGAAACAAGCCATATTCAAAAGCTAGCAATGTCGATGTTGTAGTCACTGTTACAGTATGTACTGATTACACCAAGTAGTGACGATACTGGAGTTCACTGTTACAGTATGTACTGATTACACCAAGTAGTGTCGATACTAGAGTTCACTGTTACAATATGTACTGATTACACCAAGTAGTGTCTATGTTGAAGTTCACTGTTACAGTATGTACTGATTACACCAAGTAGTGACGATACTAGAGTTCACTGTTACAGTATGTACTGATTACACCAAGTAGTGACGATACTAGAGTTCACTGTTACAGTATGTACTGATTACACCAAGTAGTGTCTATGTTAGTGTTCACTGTTACAATATGTACTGATTACACCAAGTAGTGTCGATGTTGAAGTCATTGTTACAATATCTACTGATTACACCAAGTAGTGTCTATGTTGAAGTCACTGTTACAGTATGTACTGATTACACCAAGTAGTGTCTATGTTAGTGTTCACTGTTACAATATGTACTGATTACACCAAGTAGTGTCGATGTTGAAGTCACTGTTACAGTATGTACTGATTACACCAAGTAGTGGCCATACTAGAGTTCACTGTTACAGTATGTACTGATTACACCAAGTAATGACGATACTAGAGTTCACTGTTACAGTATGTACTGATTACACCAAGTAGTGACGATACTAGAGTACACTGTTACAATATGT
>NW_013667565.1:0-6363 GCF_000517525.1 Limulus polyphemus
AATTTAGCTTTCATCCTTTTCTTTCTATTAGTAAGAACTCTCCCATATTAGCCTAACTTATCCATTCCTTCTTTAATCATAAAAGAAATAGAGAATTTAGCTTTCACCCTTTCTTTCTATTAGTAAGAACTCTCCCATATTAGCCTAACTTATCCATTCCTTATTTAATCATAAAACAAATAGAGAAGTTAGCTTTCACCCTTTTCTTTCTATTAGTAAGAACTCTCCCATATTAGCCTAACTTATCCATTCCTTATTTAATCATAAAACAAATAGAATTTAGCTTTCACCCTTTCTTTCTATTAGTAAGAACTCTCCCATATTAGCCTAACTTATCCATTCCTTATTTAATCATAAAACAAATAGAGAATTTAGCTTTCACCCCTTTCTTTCTACTACTCAGAACTCTCCTATATTAACTCAATTTCCTTGTGCCACAGAGTTCTGCAAATGAACATAAATCCTGCATGGTTTAGAGGTTAGTGTGCATAAATCCTGCTTGGTTTAGAGGTTAGTGTGCTTTACTGTGAATCTGAAGGTCTGTGGCTTGCATTCCCAGGCCAAATACTGGTTCATTTAGAACTTTTCACGTTTAGAAGATGAACTCAAGTAGATATCTTAACACAAAGATTAATAAACATATTAATTTTAGAACATAGGTATAATTAGGATACTTAATTTTTTATAGCTTTGGGATTTTTTCTTTTTTGAAATACGAAAGTAGCTGAGAAATATTAATCTTTGGTGGTTGGTTTATGTAGATAAATAATTAAATTTCCACAACATTTTAGGAACTATAAACAGAATTTTTCTTGGAAATTAATATAACGAGTTTTTTTCCTCATTCAGGTCATTACAAGGGTTTCATGTATTGTTTTTGCATCCAAGTGTTTTTATGGAAAACAAATCTTAATAATTATCATGCAGCTTAAATATTTCTTTAAGAAAAATAAAATCATACGCATTTACCATGCTAAACTTGCTTATTAACTTTTATTTACCTTAGAAAGCTTCATATAACTTTAGCAAAGAACAGAAAATTGTCCTAGAGCCTTCTCCGATATTAATATTTTTCACATTTCCTTAAATAATGTTTGATTTTACTTCCCATTATGAATAAAATGCTTCAGGAAGATTTGAAAAGATTACATTATTACACAAACTTTTAAACCATTTCTTCACATTGCTAGGAAGGTCATGTTCCATTTTATTTTGGACAATAACACTCCATAGCATGATATCGGCAATTGTAAGTTCTGATCCTACTAGGAAGGTTTGTTTTCCTAATTTCACATTTGCCGTTTTAAGTACTCCCTGTTTCTCCTTATTGTTTCCGTTGATGAAAGATGAATGAATGACTTCCAAAAAGAAATCTATTTCTGTGGCAGTAATGGGATCTCCATCATCATAACCTGGAGTAACAAATCTCCCCAGATACCTTTGGTGAGAAAACAAATACAGGGATGGATTGTTATATTGGAACATTACTGAATTACTAATGCAACTGAAATGGAAAAGAAAATACATTCAAGACATGGAAAACTTATGACAACTTCATTTGCCAATTTAAATTATTAATTTAAAATCACACATTTTTTTATTCAGTTACTTTTACAATTTCCTTATATTGTTAAATATATTTCTGTTTAATAAATGTTTCTCATTCAAAAAAAAGTTGATTTCACACACACACACTTGTGTTTCTTGTATATTTATGTCATTATTTTTTAAAATAGTATATTACACATGGAACATGGCGTTCAATGCACAGAACTTTGTTTTAAAAGTGGGAATTTCTATTTTAAATAATCAGGAAATCAGTAAACTATAAAATACTGATTTGGGCTGCAAGACACATGGCTATAAAACCCAGATGGGCTCCAAACTGATGACAGTCAAAGATGACAGTCAAACACCCACACTTGTGGTTAACTGATTACATAATTAACACCAAAGGTTAAAAAATATGGTGGCTTAAACTTTTGACATAATACTTTTTTCAGTTGAATTAGATGATAAAGTTACACTTAACGAATAGAAATCCTTACAACTCACTCTAAAAATGGTATTATTTAATTAACTACTTTATCGTTCATAAAATTTGTGCTAAATAAATTACTACTCTCTGATCTTATGCAGTGGTGCAATGTTGACACAGCAGTAGTATGATATTAGCATGTACTTGGTAGTGACAATATAATTTTATAATACAGTATTATTGCTTTAGTAACCCATTATTATATTCAAATATTTACAAACTGACGATGTAACAGACCGAGAATCAGTGATGGTATAATGTGTAAAATTAAGTAATTTGTCAATTAATTAATTACTGCAACAGTGCCACTTTTTACTATGTACAGTTTTTAACACTTGCCTCCATCACATACACTAAACTGAAGATAAGTAAAAAAAAGAGCAATAAAAATATAAAATTAATTATAATTATGGGTGAATCACCTAAAAACCCTGATCAGTAAGATGGTCGGTATGCATTTTCATGTTAGCAACAAATGATTTAGCTGTTTTGAATATGCACCTGGTAACAAACATTTGTTTATTTTCTGCTTCTGAAAGCATCTAAGCAACAATGGTCAAGCCCTTCAATTTTTAACTTACTTGTGTGTACCATGGTAACAGGAAGAAAATTCAACTTAAGTTTTAAATAAAAACAGCCATTCAAACCTTTTTAGTAAAGTACATTAAATATTTTCATACAAGAACTGATATATGTTTATTTATTCTAAATATTAATTGATAACAAGTGATAAGCAGCAATTTAACAATTACTAAACATTATGGCCTAGCCTTTATACCTTGTGATAAAACTGTGCAAATAAAGATCTTGGATCTCTTATAGTTTGAGCATATGTTGTAAAGAAAACATAAAAAAAACAACAAAGGTTTGCCTGTGCAGGGTTTATGTTCTTCTAAAACTGAGAATTGGTGAGTAATTTCATTGGTTAAAAATCATATACTGTGTCATAATCTTCTACTTGTGCCATTTCCATGATCCTGAAATCTTACCTCTAAAATATTATATTTTTATAGAATGTTTTAAACTTGAAAAAAAATTGTATTTGAAATACAGTAATGCTATAATATTTAAAAATATTACTTAATTTCTAGAAAACATTATTAAAAACAAAAACATTGGAAAGAGCCTGTTTAAAATTGTAGGTTATAACAGCTAATATCATGATCTTCTTGAACTTTTTTAAATAGAATAATAGAAAAGAAACACGAATAATTTTCAAACAGCAAAACTGCACATACCTCACAATATTTACTTCACCCAGTATTGATGACTGCTTGATTGGGTTAACCATCAGTTCTGGATCTTTTTCAACTAGAATAAGATCACAAGTAACATGAAAACCATGATAATATACTATGTACATTTCCAACACATCAAAGTTAATAAGTTTTTGTGCATACAATTTTTCTTCATACAAATAAAAGGATTACTGTAGTGATGAACAATTAAAAAATCCTACTGATAAAAATTCAATATATAAAGCTATAATTTAGTTTCATATACAAAAATTAGGTATACTTTATAGCCAACAAAGAATATGTGATTCATCTTTACAGCATTTTATAATAATTTCTTCAAAAATAGAATAAATGGTTTAGAGGGGGAAAAAAAAAATCAAATTATCATTTGCTACATGTTTTGTATAACATAACACTTAACATTATCATAAAGGAAAATCTTGAGTAACAGGAATGACAGATTTGCAAACATAAAAATTAATTACATGCCTTAATGACAAGGGCACTTGAAATGGATTATTCTATGATACATACACATATTTTTGTAACACTGAGTATCAGCACAGTTAATGCTTTGAAAACATGAAAATATTCATGTGAAATGTGCTAGGTAAAAGAAGTCAATTACCTATGTACTGACTCTTAATCACCACACTAGACACTTATCTTGGACATAGTATTGTACCCATATTTAAATTCAATCATTAAAACATCCTCATTATACCATATTTCCCAGGTAAGCTTGAGTTGCTTATCATCTTTAATTCTGCATTGCTAATAGTGTTTAGGACAGCTAGCAATATCTAATATTCACAATAAAACAGAATATAGGGAACCTAAAATAAGTTCTTTTCAAGCCAGGTATAGAAAAGCAACTCAACAAGTTTTCTCTGTATGGATTGATCTTTATTTAATATTTACTTTAAATAAAAGAGATGTTTCTATCAGTTATTCTATACAGTTTCTTCCCATGTAACATTATTAACAGTTCGAAACTAATGGGCAATAACTGAATTTATTAAAACAGTACTGGTACTAACTGCTGTTATCATATTATTTGGAAAACCTTTTAGTTTAATGCTGTATTTCTGTTATTTCTCAACACATAGGTTATATTATTGTTAGTATGAGATCTATTTTTCAAAATGTTAGTTTTTTCCAAGAGATTTAGAACTAAATTTCAATTATTTTGGTTATTTTTTTTTTATAAGCTAATGTCAAATAACATACCATCCTTCCATATTACTGTGATAACCAACTGGCAGTCATTTCTGTCAGAATCTGTCACAGCATCTTCAAGACTTCTTATCTTAGGTGGAAAGTTAGTTAATGAAGAATGTAGATGAGTAGACAGTTTTACTTTTATCTTTTGTCCTAGTAGATTTCGCATTATCCACACACTCACTGGAGGGTAATTTGGACTTGCAGTAATGACAATATCCTTCACCACGCAAACCTAGTTAAGGAGGGAAAAAATGTGTTACATTGTATGTAAAACATTCTAATGTGTTCTTTTACTAGAGCTAGTTGATTAGTTGATTTTGCTAATCGATTAATTGCTGAAATTGTGAACAACTCACATTCAACTACTTTCATGAGATGACTAAAAAAAGCAATTAAAAACTAATCCATTGTTCTTTAATGACATGGATAAAAAACCAAAAACATACAATGCTAAAAATCGGTTTACAATACCTATGGTAGGCAGAGCACAGATATCCCATTGTAATGCTTAACAACAAAAACATAATGGCAATATTTCATTTACTTGGATAGTTGGAATAATCAGAAACCCTATTTTTGATTAATTGATTTTGAGTTGTGACACTACTTGATTAATCTGAACGAACTTGAATTAATCAAAAATTCAAAACTGCAATATTTTGATTGCGGGATAGTTGGGATAACTGGAAGTTAACATTTCTCTAAACTGAATACGTATTTCCAATATATACTTACCTCCCCTCACAGAAAGTTTTCTCGACTAATATTGCCCTTTACTGGTGCAACTTTTTGCTTGCAACTAGCCTTCATATTCCCACTTATTTCTACATACTAACATGCAAATGATTATGCAACAACCCTCCACTAATAGGAGTGTGGCACTACCCCTATCATAACTAGCACGCTCTTTAATCTTGCAGCTGTTAACAACTTTGAGATTGGTCAGATGACACCAAATCACACCAGAAGTGAGAAGGACAGGTGGGAAATGTGAGTGAAGGTAAGTATTTATTAAAAATATATTTTCAGTTTAGGAAGATGTTAACTTGTGATATCTTACACCTGCTCACAAAAAGCTAGAATCCCACACTCAACTGATGGAGGGCCGATGAGAAAATGATCTCCCTTTAGAAAGTGCCCAAGAAACACCATGGGGAATGAGAAGGAATTACAACAACACATCCATGGGAGACCATACCACTTTTGAGCCAGGTATACTCTTCACACTTTGGTGATGTGTCACCAAAATTACAGAAATAATGGGATCCCTTGATATAGTGCTAGGGTGTGACAGACTGTAAATGGGAGTTCGATCTCAACCAACAACCTGGTGGCATCTGAGATTGTACATCAGGTCTACGGTAGGAAGAGTCCTCTACTTTTTATCTCAAAATTGGGTAATGGCAAGGAAGAGGAGCTTTCATACTAAGATCCTGCCTCTGCAGGCATGCATCTCTAACACAACCAACACCAGATACACCGGGAACTGACATCCCATAGGAAGGTGAAGGGCCCAGGCTGGTGTTCATTGCCAGTCCAAAACCTGGCAGCATTGGAAATTTTTTTGTCCAGTCTGCAGTAGGAGGAGGAGGGTACTAAATCTTACACCTGTGGAAACACAGGTGTTTCATCCAGCTCCAACCAATACCAGATTCACTGGGAACTGACATCTAGTAGATGGTAAGAGGAGGGATGGATATATGGGTTTGCATCTCCAGTCCAAAGCCCGGCAGGATTGGGAATTTATCACCCATTATATGGTAGGAGGAGAGTGAGGACTTATGTGGCTGATCTGGCTCCAACCAACACTAGATCCCTGGGAATTGACATTCGCCAGACGGTAGGAAGGAGGGTGCCTCAGCT
>NW_013667565.1:7336-16349 GCF_000517525.1 Limulus polyphemus
GGTAGGATGAGAGTGAGGACTTATGTGGCTGATCTGGCTCCAACCAACACTAGATCCCTGGGAATTGACATTCGCCAGATGGTAGGAAGGAGGGTGCCTCAGCTGGAGAGGCAAATTGCAATATGTATATATAGATGGCAGAGTGCTACATCCAACACCTTGCAGCATCTGAAATTATACATCCAGGTCCATGGTATGAAGGGCATCATGCCATCTAAACTGGCAGAATGCCACCACCCTACTCTCAACTGAGAAGCACTGAGAAGTACCTGATGATGACAAAACCTTGTCAAAATGTTGTACATTTACTGTTATGTTAAACTTATATTTAAGTTTTTCTTCATTACCCATTTAAGCCATCTCCAATCATCATGAGAAGCACTGTGCCCATTCAGGAGGACAGTGGCTAGGAACTGGTAAGTGGCAAGAACTCCCATACTCCACTAGAAGAAGGAGAGAAATAATGTGTGGAGAGTCCAGAGGACTGCAGCACCAGAGACAGTGAAATGGGTGACCGTGATACCCAAAATTGAAAAGCAGAGCGATCACATTGACAGAGTGCATCATCCAACACCTTGTGACATCTAGAATTGTACATCAGATTCATGGTAGGACGATCATCAAATGCTACGGATCATCAGATATGGGCAGCAATTCCTGTCTGCATTACTCATGTTAGTCCATGAGTGTACAGTCAGGGATGAACATGCTTATGAAGCAAATGACTGCTAGGTACACCTACAAGCAGTCCTGCAGAACACCCCATCTCAATGGTGGGTGTAATATGACTTGGTTATGTGTTATGAAATTGTATTTCGTAAGCAGAGAGAGAACATGTTGACAGATTCGATCAACCAACACTTGGCAGTATCTATAATTGTACACCAGGTTTAATTTAGAAAGAGCCTCTACATCACAGTAATCAAACATGGTATATGATCACGGTCGTACAGTGCAGATTTAAGACTAAGTATACCTGGTCAGGCAACACTCGCCACAGAATGGGATCCAAACATGCAATAAAGGCCCCTGCAAAAAAAAAAAGAACAGAGTACTTAACACCCACAGCAAAACTGTTATAGCACTGATAATGCCCTCCAAGGGAAGAAGGAAATGTGCAGTCAAGGATGGTAAGGTTACAGATCTGATGGAAAGAAAACCTGAAAAAGGTGACAATTATTTGAACCTTTGTCTTCATGTTTGTTATATCACCTTCTCTTGAAGTCCCAGTTCATGCTCTTGTTGGCTTGTGGACATTACCATTTTGATGTGTTCATGATTGGTGTTTGCTGTGTTTTGTTTCATAGTTCCTCTGTTCTCCTTTTTCCCAATCATTTCTTTTATACCCATGCCTTAGGCTGCACAAGAGGTTAGTTCTGCCTTCACAACTATTTTCCTTCCCTACATTTCCCATCTTTATGATTGTTCCATTCCTACCCAGTCAGGACTCTCTGATGTTATATAACATGCACTACTCCCTTCGTGATTCCCAAGTCTATTTGTTTCCTCCATGGAATCTTTACCTCTCCTGTAACCTTTCTCCCTTTCATTTATGGGCTGGATTTGCCAGTTAATTTGCCTGGCATTTTCTTCCCTTTCTCCTGATTGGAGGACAAGGAAGAGCATGGAGGACCACATTGAGGTGTCAATCAGGAAAGGAAGCAGTGGGGAGGATGGGAAAAATGGAATGAAAGAAACAATATGGATAACACTGGCAACTGTAAAATAAAAACAAATTTGGTATACCAAAAGCAGGGCAGATAGCACCACCTTAGAGCCCATAATGGATGAAACTGAAAGTCCAAGCCAAAAAGGTATGTGAGGAACAGTAGGATGGGAAGGATGATAACCCCTTCGGACAGACCAACAGCAGTACATGTACCACATACATTACAAAACCACCACAGAGGAAGGATGAACCGGAAGGGAAATGACTGAAACAACATGCAAAAATCTGGTTGATCTAGTGAGGGACTGGACAAAAACCACATGTGAAGACAGATTGCAGGTACAGATAGACGACTCATGCTGGAGCGGGGCTGATGGAGGAGTGTTGAAGAGAAAGGAGGAGGTGACACCAAGAACCGGTGCTGCAGAAGAAACCACTTGTGAGCTGCCCAATATGGAACCACCAGCAGAACAATATACAGAGTCATCAGGAGTATGGCAAGTGCACGTGAGGGGAGAAAAACAGAAAGATATGCATATAGGCACCAACCCATCTAATCCTGACTAAGAGCATTGACTGCTCCTGCAAGAGGATGAGGAACAGGAAACTAAAATCGGGGGAAGTTGTGTATGGAGAAGAGTGGCAAAAGCATCCAAATCTGGGACACCCCCTTGAGCAAACAACTCCAGAAAAACGCGAGGATCCGACGATCACTCTGCAGGGAGAATCTTCTCAGGATGGGATAACTAATCAACAACCAGATACAAGGGACTTGGAATATGATCCATCAACAAAGTGATGTGATGGCTGTAGGCCCAATACAGAAGATCCAATGTTCCAATACAGGTCTGTCAACCAGTGGGTGATGTATGAGATTACTGTAGAATTGTCGGAGTGGACCATCACCAACCAGCCCCAAAGGCAAGTCCAAATGGAAGTGCCAGAAACTGAAACACACACCTTTTATGAACAAAGTGAAACTACTGTCTCGATGCAGGGGAGATGCATCTGACATCTCATTCTTCATCATCATCAAACCTGGAGTAAGACAAAGGGAGAAATGGATGGAAGTAGAGGACCAGAGTTACTGAAATGAGTTTCAGAACCCATGGATCAACTACCAAGGACATCCAAACGTGGGCAAATTAAAGTAGTCTACTTCCCCCTGGCCCCAATCTGAGAATGGTGGTCAGAGTAACACAAATACAGGAAAAGATAATTGAAGTATTTGGGTGAGCAAAACTTTGCGGCAATAGAGGGCAGTATTAGTCAAAGAAGCTTTTTTGTGAGAAGAGGTATGATATTGTATTGGAAATATTAGATGATTATTTTCATAACATTAATTATAATTTTGATTACTGAATAGTTAGAATAATCAAAAACAGTAATGATCTGAAATCCTTAATGTGATTATTTGATATTTTTTTGAGTTGTGACACTGATTGATTAAGCTGAACACACTTGAATTAATTTAAAATAATAGTGAAAAATCATAATGGCAATATTTTGAATATTGGATAGTTGGAGTAATCAGAAACATTTAATCAAAAACTGTAATAACTGGAAACATTCATTTTGATTAATTGATAATTTTCTTGACATTAATAAATTTAATTGTGATTTTGCTTACTGTATACTTGAAATAATCTAAAACAATATGAAATGAAAACAATAGATGAGTATTTTCATGACATTAATAGATTTAACTGTAATTTAATCTATAAACTAATCAAGTTAACCACCAAGCTTTATATTTTATTTATGTAAGAGTTCTGGTATGTTTCAGAAAATTTTGATTAAAGAAATTTCATACAAAATCCACTAGCTTGATTTTTCTACATTAAATACTGAAACATAAATCCTTCAAGTTTATCACACTATTATATAACAAGTTACAACACTGATTCTAATAACATTTTTTCAACAATTGATCACTTAAGAATGAATGTATTAACTAAAATTTCAAGCTAGTTATTAAATATGAGAGTTGGATTTTTCAGAAAACATAAAACAATGATATGAAAATGATCTTTTAAAGTAAAAGAAAACTAATACAAGTAAAAAAAAATCCAAAACGACTCCCTCTCCACTAAGATTACACAATTTCCATTTCAAGTACTACCTGTTGGGATATTCAGGCATTAATTAACCTTGTGCATATGGATTTGGTCAATTTAACCGATCTTGTAACCACCATGTAATCATGAATGTATATGTAACTCTAACTATATGAAATGTATCTTCAAAAACCTTAGCAAACTATCAGCAAACATTAAAAGTCTGATGTACAGAAAAAAAATAGATTTTTTGATGAAGTACTTTTACTAAAGATTCGTCTGTAAACTTATGAAGCTTTCATGGAGTCAGTCTGAGTGCAAGGTGATTTTCATGTTAAGAATTAAAATACTTTTTTCATCTTACAATTTTAAAAGTTCATTTGTATAACTTCTACAAAACTCTATAGTTTATCTGTTTCTTTACCCTAACTGTAGCAAAGCCATCAATGTACAGTGAGATGAAAAGTTGAAAGTTAACATTTTCTAACACTGAAAATGTATTTGCAATTGGTATTTACCTCTTGTTACCCATAGATATTTCAACCCTCATTTGCCCTCAAGGCATTGGTAAATGTGTTGGACAGCACACCAGTCTTTTATACCCCTATATTTTTGCATTATTGCAGCAACGTGTGACCAGCCTCCACCAATCCCATTGTGCACCCTATACTAGTGAAGGTAGCACCCTCTACCATTACAGTACAATTATAACTTTCAATAATTGGCATATACAAACCCGAAAACACTGGCAAGTCAGCGGGGAGGAAGGGTGGGAAGTGGATGAGAAGAGGTAAGTACCTATTGAAAATACATTTTCAGTAATAGAAAATGTTAGCTTCCAAAACAGTACAACCCCTCTCTTCCATAGCTAGAATCCCACATTGGAAAGGTGGATGGGCCAGTGAAGGTGCAAAAACAAATAATCAAGTGGACAGTGATCACTATGAAAAAAAGCAGGTGTGCCACAATTATAATACGAGGCACACCTGTGGGGTATAGCACTACTTCTGGATCTGGAACAGGTATGCTCTTCACCCAATAAAGAAGATAAAACAAATGGGGCAGAAATGAAGAGAATATGTGGATAGGGCTAGAGGACCGTGTATGAATAGGCCAAGTGCTGTCTGTCTGGGCAGAAAATGTCTAGGGGAAGAGCTTTGGGATACAATGTATTATGCCAAGTGCAGTCCGCTCAGTCAAAAACATCTAGGGGAAGCACCAGGGATTGAGATCAAGTTAGACAAGCCAGGTCCATCCAGGTATAAAAATCTGGAGGAAGCCCCTGGTATACATTGGATTATGACAAGTGTGGTCCATCTGGGCAGAAAACATCAAGTGCATAATAGATATCATGCCATAATGTGTGTATAATAGCCAGCATAACGATGACAGCCCTCTTCTCATCGAATGTGTACTTTTGGTTATGAGATTGTGTTATTGTGCAAAACTCACTCGTGAAGAAACCTTAAAGGTCCACCCTTCCAGCAATTGGGAACCAGAAGTGGCAAGGACCCCTATGCTCCACTAGAAGAAAGAGGGGGGGAGATGCATTGGGGGGGGGGGGCTGGAGGAACAACCCACCAAAGACAGTACAATGGGTGTCTGCATTTCCCTATTTTGAAAAGCAGAAAGACACAGATTGAAAGCATCACCAGTTAATAGGGATGGCAAAAATCTCTATATGCTTTACTTGAGAGACTTTCCTCAGCATATATACATACAGAGAGATAGTTAGATAGATAACAAAAATGTGATATATAGATAAAGATACACTACCGGTAGAGCATCCGGTGGTCTTATATAAACACCCCATCTCCACAGTGAGCATTAGAAAAGAAGCAGAGTAAGTACTAGTATAAAAAGATTCACCATGCCTGACCAGGCAACACCTGCCACCAGGTGGGATCCAGAAATGCAAAGGTAAACAACTGTAAAGAAAAGGAAAAAAAAAAGATGCAAAAGTGAAACAAAATGTCAACTTACCCCAGTGAAAATGGAGTTTGTTGACATCTAGATGAAACATGCCTGATCGAGGTTGCCAGAGTAGAGACCTGGATGGAGGTAAGGGAAGGGGGTTGCTGCTCCAGTAAGGGCCAAAGGAGAGGAAACCACAAATTTGCATTGCAATATAGAGCAACAAGCAACACAGGGCAAGGAATGGTCTGTATGAGAGAAATAACCCTGGAAAGCAGTCTGATCAGAGGGTAAGTAGAGATGAAGAAGGCCCCTCCAATCCTAACTGAATACATCTATCCCCAGAGCTGAGGAGTGTGTGACAGAGACCAAAAGGAAGGAAGTTAGGCAAACATTGAGATATGAGGTGCACACAGGCAAGAATACACCAACTGAAAACCCCAGAATGAAGGGACCATTCTGTAGGAAGAACTTGGTTGGGGTGAGATAGATGGTTTGTAACCAGGTTCATAACACCTGGAACATGACATGCCAAGAGCATGGTGGTGTAGCTGTAGGCCCAGTATAAGAGATCTAGTATAAGAAAACACAGGTTCCTGGAATTGGTACCTCCTTGTTTGGGGATAAAACCAACAAAATGAACCACAACCACCTGTTCTTGTAAGAGTGGGAGGAAATGAGAGAGAGCCTAATGAACTGTCAAAAGCTTCACATGGTTGCTATGGTAAGTAGATTCTTTGATGGACCACCAACCCAAAATGTCCCGAGAGTTGAGGGAAGCCCCCAACCCACCAAAGAAGCATCTTTGAACAGATGCAAGTTGGGACAAGGCAGAGGAACCCCCACCATGGTTAGAGCTCTGTCGAGCCACCAAACAAGGTCAGTCATGATCTCTGAGGGAAGAGTAATAGGATGATCCAAGGGATTGCATGTGTGCTTGACCCAAGGAAATGAGAGCTTCCAGGGAGTCTCATGTCACCAAAAGAGAGAGAACCTCTCGAGCAGGAAGATAAAGTGAAGACAGAGCCTGAGTGACTGCTGGCTGCATATCCCACAGTCAAAGTGGAGAAGGCTGGGCCCAACCAAGATGGGAATTGAAGAGGACCCCCCCAAATGAATAAGGTATTGAGTGGGAGTGAGAAAAGACTTCTCTACCTTGATGAGAAACCCCACCCAAGCAGACTCCCAAAAACGGAAGCGGGTGTGATTGGCAGATTGGGCTTGGGAAGAAGCGAGTAGGATCCAGTTGTCCATGTAATGATGAATCCGAAGAACCAATGAATGAAGATGATGTGCAGAGGAACATACCACACAACAGAACACATAAGGAGCCAAAGCAAGACCAAATGGTAGTGCACAGAACTGGAACACATCCTCCCTATAGACGAAGATTGGGAGTAGGAAAAAGGGTGGGGTGAAGAAGAAGGAGCATGGGGCACTCAAACCGGAAAAGATTGAGAAAAATCAGTAGGGTGAGACAGACGCCAAGCAATGGAGGACAAAGAAGAATGCAATCTTGTCACATTGACCCTGGATTGAAATTGTCCTTCCCCTGATGAAAAACTTCCTGAAAAGCAAGATCCTGGGGTAAGGAAAAACAAGCAGAAGTAGCAGTGAAAGAATCTGACTCGCACCAAATTTATGCCTGAATCCCCTCAGCTGACATCGATAACTCGGAGAGCTGGGACTAGTGACATGAGTTTTGTTCATATTGTCAGGAACTTCTACATCCGCCACATAAGTTCACGTGGACTTTGGAAAAAAAAAAAAGTGCAAGCAGTAGTAAAGGAACTACTAAATGAACAAGTAATCCCAACTAAAAGTGACAACTAGCAAGAAAAAACACAACATAGTAAAATTTGCTTGAAGAACAACTGAAAACACACGTCTAAACACTGTAGTGCCAATCGAGAAAATGGAGATTGTGCTGCAATGGTAGAGGAAGCTACCTGCACTAGTATAGGGGTTACAATGGGATTGGTGGAGGGTGATCACATAATCAGCACATGTTGCTGCAATAATGCAAAAAATATCGGGGTATAAAAGACTGGTGTACTGTTCAAAAGATTTACCAATGCCTAGGGGCTAATGAAGGAAGTACCATTTCAGAAAATATGAAATAAAATCAAAAATACCTTTTTTCAAGAACGATTGCAGATTGTAACAGAAAATTACAATTATTTATTTAACAAGGATGAATAAATAAAATAATAGAGTTCCATAAAATGTCTAGTAATTAAATTTGAGCTATGGGAAGTTAATAGAATTATCATTATTATTAAAAATATTTGACATAAACCTGATTTTCTAATCCAATATTTGCTTGTAATTGTTCAATAACTCCACATTCTCTGTTGGTCAAGTTAGTTGTTGCTGCTGGTGCTGTTGCTTTCATAGGTTGTGTGTTGACTTTCAGTTTCTCTACTTCAGCTTTGAGCTGTTCTAAGCGTTTCAAAATTTCAATTTGTCTATCTTCTAGTTCCTTATAAATGCTACTTTCCTAGAAAAGTTTTGTAAATTTCTTTTAGATAAAATTGAAATAAATGAGTTTATAAATGTCAAGAATAAAACTGTTAACATACAGTGTATAGTTTTCCATATATGAAATTAAATACTAAAAGAGCTTGTAGTACAGAATCAAAATATCTAAAAAAAAAGAGAAAACAAAAATGAATAATATATTTCTAATCATAATATTGCACAAAACTCAAGTACCCTAAAATTGTAAATCTTCTGAATGCCAAGTCAGATTTTCAAATGTGTACAGCAATACAGAAAATATTTTGCATCAGTATTTAAAATGCAGATTTCTTGCATCACTGTGTAAGTACATTTATCATAAAAAAAATAACAATGACTTAATTTCTGGACAAAATACAAGGCTTTTATTTTGTAACACAAATATTTTTTACATATAACATAGCAAAAATATATTTGAATGAATGTCTATTTTTAAAAGTACAAATGGGTTCCATATAATAATCTACTTCTAAACAGCTAATTTCATTTCATTGCCAGGGTAGAACAAAAATGCCATTTGGAACAATCAAGATTTTCTACCATCACCCTATTCAAAACTTCATATAGAAGTTCCTTTTCCTATATCAGAACTAATTTAAAAATTACTCATGAAATATTTTTTACACTCTGTCAGTGTTTCAACTTCTACCCCACTTGAAGGTAAAATTGTTCCATCAGCAAACCACCCTATTAAAAATGTAACACTACCTTAACTGTGTCGGTGCTACTATAGCGTGAGGTCTACTGCCATATGTCGCCTACCCAGGTGCAGCCTGAGGTCTACCGCCAAATGTCGCCTACCCCCTTTAATATAAATTTAATTAGAAACCAATTATCTATTTAAGTCATTCCT
>NW_013667565.1:16374-28620 GCF_000517525.1 Limulus polyphemus
TATGGAAATGTGTGATATCCATGAGGGATGGATAATGCAGTGGTAGACCTCACGCTATAGTACTAGCGGGAGGTAGACCTCACGCTATAGTGTGGTAGACCTCACGCTATAGTAGCACCACTGTGTCTAAGTTTTTTTATATCTTAAACCTGTCTTCTAGTGTTACTATGTAACACTTTTTCATACAATGCACAAAGGAAAATTTTTAATAAAAATCAAACTTTTTGCACAGTCCCTTGGAGACTGGCCTGTAAACAACAAACAGATTTTTAAAAAAATGTTCAGCTCATCCCAGAGAATAAGATTATATTTGCTAAGAAACTATCATCCCTTGAGACTATAATTAACCTTGTTTTGTTTCTGATATGATCTACCTTCTCTTGCAACTGGGTTTATCAGCTCAGTCTCTTGTTTGCACCCTTTTAGCTTTTCATAGTACGTGATACGAATTACTAATGGATTTCAGCTTTAAAAATAGCTACAAGCAAAGCTTAAATACCAAAGGATAAAGCATATTATAAACTAAATGCATCAATCTATAGAGAATAAAGTGGGTAATTTATGGTTTCATGGAAACTAACAAGAACTAGTTTATGCAAGGAAGAATAAGGAAATAGGCAGTTTAGAAGACTTACGAACAAACCACAGATTAAGTAAATTTTTTCCAGTTTCTTTAGATATTCTTTTTGTTCCTAAAAAGTTTTCATAATAATTTATATTGGTTTAAAAGCTATGGAGATTTTCATTTATGACATCTTCCTTATGTTAAGATGGTGTAGGGGTGGGAGATTTGTTCAAGGTATGCAGCATGTATAGGAATTTACATAACAGTGTGCATTAGATAATAGCTCTTCAGAAAGGTGAGTACCACTTCTGAAGTTAGCATTTTCCTTATCTGAAAATGCATTTCAAATAGATATTCACCTTGCAACAGAATAGATAGCTAATACCTCGAGCCACAGCCAAAATGTTTTTACACATGCACCAAACTTTTGAATGAAAACCCCTCCCCTATATGTAATAATGTGTACTTCACCAGTCTATGATGCAATCAGTATTGGACTACATTCCTCCAATAATAAAAGGGTGACATATTCTCCCTGTGCAATACTCCCCTTGAGAACACTGTGTATACTAAAAGCTCATTCTTGACAAGGCAAAAGACACATACACACTGGAAAGTGAGGAGATAATGCTATGAAGAGGTGATTATCCATCTGAAACATTTTCAGTTGGGGAAAATGTTAACTTCAGGAATGCTACTCATCACAGGACAAATAGCTAGAATCCCACACTGAGATGTAGATAAAGAATTTTAATTTTAGGAGGGGTGGGGGTGGAACTAGTGAGTATCACTTAATGAGAAACTACATATATCTACAACAGGGAATATTCTTTGCCATTACAAGTTCTAATGCAGAAAAGCACAGTTATACGATCCTCTGTGTTGTGCTAAGGTGTCACAATGACTGGTTGGTGGAATGTAAGTTTGCTCAGCCAGCCTGTATACCTCAGTGGGTTGACAGATAATGTATGTGTAGTGTGGAGAAGGCAGTAAATCAAGATGTTTAATATGTGAGAAACACTTATCAGAATAAGCAGGTGCAGTGATGAATCATTTCAGATGTGCAGTCCAAGGAGAATGCAAAAACCATTTAGTTGGTCACAATCACCAGCAGTGGTCTGTATTATATACTTCCAGGTAAACACTACTGCCATACTTCTAATTAAAGGGTGTACTCAGTTGGTCTCAAAGCAGTGGGATTACACTGACCCAAAGGGAGACTCTTGATAATGACCACTCTAGTGGCTTAGTCTGGTTCTCCCGCTCCACTAGGAGAAAATGAGGGGAAGGAATTTCCATTCAGAAAGATGTGTGGCCCAAACGGGAGTTATGTATCATCTTCAATAATGTCCCCAATCAAGAGACTGTGCAGTAGATAACCACAAATAGGAACAGCAGGAGCTGGCCAAGTGTGAAGAAAGGGAACCATATCTGGTGCTTGTTTTTTTGGAAGTAGCAGTATGGACTGGGAGGTAAAATATATATAAACTGATGAAGCTGTCTTGCACAAAACCCCATCTTGATATGGATTTTGAGAGAGAAGTAATCTCTGTGAAGCAACAATGACCACATGGTGGTTTCCCTTGCAATATCATAAGAAGCCATAAAATGGTAGGTAACACAAAAAAGACAAAAATAGTCATAATCTCCTATAGAGGAATACAAAAGCCAGATAAGTTGTTCAACTCAACTGGTCAATCAGGAGAGTAAGAGGAATTTACAGAAAAAAAAACTATACTGATTGCCTCAAAAGAGAGAAGTGCAAGTGAGATACCTGCCCAAACAGAACAAAGTACATGATTGAGGTCTGAACAATAATATAGAGAAGACAGGGAAAGGAGGGTGACTAGAGAAAATACATGATCACCTTCCTGAGCAGCCCAAGTCTTAGGAGGAAGGAGCAGTCTGGGATAAAACTAACTTGTCCAAGTGGTAAAAGATGCATGATGCATCCAAGACAAAAAATATCAGAGCAAGATTTCTTGCAAGCAAGTAGAAGAAAATACACCTTAACATGTAGATGGTACAGGGAACTTGTGGTCAAAGGTTCAAATGGAGAACAGGTAAGAGTCCTAAGAAATAAACAGAGGTTCCAGTCCAGAAGAGGTATTGGATGAGGCTTGGAAGGGCCATGAGCACTGAAGAAAAAAATGGGAATGGCCAGGGAGAAAGACTGAAAGTTGTCAACAAATTTGCACTGTATATGACAATCGTAGAAATGGATAGATCACCCTCAAAAGAACAGAATAAAAAAAAAAAGAGATGAGATGAGGAAGTGTCAGGTGCCCTAGAAGAAGAGACTAGAGAATAGTCTAGCATTAATAAACCATTCACTTGGGGTGATAAACTACAAAAGTGAACAAGGAAACAGGCTACCTTGCAAGAAAAATCTGCCCATCTTGCAAGGGGCTGGACAAAAACCACATGTAAAGTTATGGAAAATGTCCAAGGATGACATAAAAAGGGACAACCAAGACAGAAGAGACAGAGGTCCTAGGATTATCAAAAGGTGAAGGAGTAGAAATCTCAATTGAGCTGATGAAAGATGGTTAACAAGAACTTGGCAAAGGACATTATGAATTATGAAGTTGAAGAGAAGAACAGGCATACAGAAAGTGGGTGGTCCAATTCAGACATGCAAAGAGACAGAAGGATATTTATCCAATAAAAAGTACTGTTTCACTATTAAGAGAAAAAAGTCTTCCATACAGAGAGTCCATCCAGATTAAGCTTTTAGAATTTAACTAATTTTTTAAATACATGTATGGATTTTAAGTACGTTTAATAACTTACTTTTTGATAGGTACAAAACTTAATTCATACAATTCAGGTTTAGGAAGACCATCAAAGTAGAGAAGAGACAGGTGCAGCATTCATTATCAAAAAACTGAAAATGATTCTAGTAAACACAAATTACAAAGCTTTCTGTAGTCCTGAGAACAGACCTTCATTGAATCTCACACAGTAGCAGAGAAGTAAAGACACGATTATTAGTTTCATGTACTTGATGCTGTAGTAAACCCACATAAAATGAATACCATCTTAAAAACTATAAAAGCAACTGAAAGTTGGACCTTTTTATACGTTCAGAACAAGAAGTTGGGTTTTTGAACACACTGAGGTAAAAACTAGAAAGACAAATGAAAGTTGGACCTTTTTAAACTTGCAGAAAAGGAGTGGGGTTCTTGGAGTAAGGGAATGTACTAATCTGACCACTATGTAAATTAGTTTTAAAATTTTAGAAATACTGCATATGCAACATTAAATAAAACAAGAGGGGGTCCTCAATTTTTTTCTCTTGAAAAAGAAGAGTTGAAGGAGATCTAACTGAGATGTTAACATTTTTAAGGTAACTTATAGTGCCAATGCACCATATTTTTTTCATATTTAATGGTGAGAGTAGTAGGACCAAGGGACACAAAAATAAATTTTGGCAGCATAGGAGATAACTTTAGCTACGGCATTGTTTTCTCCTAACAGGATCATAGATCTTTTGAATGGGTTTGCTTCAGACTTAGTGGATGCATAAAAGTTAAAGATTTAAGGAAAGTTTGATAAGTATTGGAGTTTATTTTTTTAACATTGAATGGATGGGACAGTCTAGATGAACCAACAGGTCCCTTGTTTTTTTAAATTTTAAGTTATATTAAATGCTGATTCATGATATGCAATTAACTATGATAACAAATTCACATCAAAGTGTACTTGATGTGGTAAGTTTAGATTAGGTGGAACAACACCATATTCAAGTTCATCTTTTCTAGATAAGCAAAACATTCTCAACAGAATTAATCTTTCTCATTAATTTAATATCATTAACAAAAACTAATAAGTTTATTACCCTAAAATTATTAGTCTCAATACTCCATAAGGTCCTGAAACAAATTCTTGATGGATCCTAGAAGCCAAGTTCTTAAAGTAGAAAATTACCCATTTATTGTAACTATGCATTTTACCACTGAATCAATTTTCTATCCACTTGATAAAACTTTTCTGCTATTCCTCTTACATCTAACTTATTAACCTTATATAATGCTTTCTGGTATATTTGACTCAACACTGGTTTCCATAACAAATGGCTAGAGCGGGGTTCAAAACTTCTTAGCGAAATGATTAGTCAATCTTACCTACCAATTAGCAAAATTGCTATGCAGTTAGCCAGTATTTTTAGCCAAACTTGCCATGCAATTGGCCAATATATGTTTCATATTAGATTCACACCAAGTTAGGCGAGTAGGATACTAACTTGAACAAAAATCATGTACAAATGAATTTTATTTTAAGAATGAACATATGAACAACTATACAGATTTTGGGGTAGTAGTTAAAGTTTCCTATTTCCACTCTTGTATTTACTCTGTGAAGTCTGAAACCCTCCAATAAACTAAAATTCACACCAAGAATCTCTGTCTTTTCATAGTCACATGTGAAGCCTAAAATACTGTTTCAACATCATTACCATTAAAATTCTCACTGCCCCTCACCAACACTGAAGTTTCTGCAGATTTTTGCATTGCTATTGATTTCAACACTGCTTGTCTCATGCAGGAAGGAAGAAAAATAAGCTGGTCTTTCATCTCAATCCAATGAATGAAAGCTGAGCCAAAGTTGAACATGATCATCATCAGGGCCCTCAATTTTGATCACCGACAACCTTTGAAGATTGGCAGTATTCAGAGGATTTCTTATGGTTGTTTTCATTAAGATTAGTTTTCTAAAAGCATGTCCAGTATCAACAGAAGTTGGAGGAAAAGCAAGATGCTACGAAGAAGGGTGATATTGAGATAACCTTCACCAGACTTTAAGGAACCTTTCCAAAACTGAGTAAATGTTTAATTTTTGAATTCAAACATTAGTTGTTTATACAATACCCACTCAGAAAGAATCTCCTCCTCAGTGCAATCAAGTGCTACTTCCTGCCCATTAGCATTCACCTTTGAGTTACTAAAATGCTTGGCCAGATGTTGAATTTTATCTTCATCTTACTCTTCCAGGTCATTTTCACCAATAGTAAATAGTATTTAAAACATTGAATGCATTCAAAATACTATCATTATTGATTCTAGATTCTGAATCAAATTTCTCAAGAAGGATACCTTTACTTTCTTGAAGGTGTCTATGTTTCATTTTGAAACTTTAATTGTGTATGAGTTGTGATCTATTTCTCCCTAAAGCTCATAATATTTCATACATTTCTGCAGATGACCCCAGTCTTTCTCCTGTAGCTCTTTCAGAGCTCTTATTGTGATTTGTGCACAATGTTCAACATCAGTAAACATGATTTTGGAATCCTGGAAGGTCTTGCAGAGAGATTTCATGCAAGTCAATACATCTTTCAAAAAGCATGTCACTGACAGAAAGTCGAAATTATCCAGATTTTTCAGCATCTCTTGTATTTTTGGCAGGGATTCAACCTTAAATACCAGCATAAGTTGTCAAAATATCTGATAATAGCATTGACATTTATCATGGAAAGTTAACCACCTTGTTGCAAAAACTCCATTTTTTAAATGGGTTTCTTGAAAGGCAGACTGGGATAGTTTGAGATTTTTAGTGCACTTGGCAGAATTTTCCATATAATGGGCAATTTTGTTCACAACTGCTTGGTACTTGATAAGAAATAGAATGTCACTGGCAGCTTTAGAGCTGGCCAGTACAAGATGAAGTACTGAGTAACATAATGAAAGCATGGAAGGATTTCCATCCTTAAATCTTTTGATAACACCAAAATTTACCAGTCACCATGATTGCACCATCTGTCCCTAGGCATATGAGGTTTACCATCTACAATTTCTTGCTGAGAAGCACAGTCTACACTTCTTCAAACACATCTTCAAATGTAATTCCTTTAAACTCACTTAAGGACAAAACATAGAATTCCACTTGTCTATTCCAAATAAATCTAAATTATATATAACAATATTCTGGCAGTCAATGTGGTCTTTCTCTCATCAAATACCAGTGCATACAGTTCAGACGATAAATCAAAGAAAAATTTCTCAATAAATTTTGACATGCACCAAATGAGATAATCAACACTGTCTTAACTGGTAGAGGGCATTCTTTGCTCCAAGCTTAGCACCTTCAATGCTTGATAGCCCTGTTCAAAAAGCAAATTACAATCCTGAGTCATGTCCAGTCTCTAGAAGCAAACTCAATTTGACATATTCAATATATGCTACATTAATTTCCCTTGAAAAAAAAAGAAAAAGAAATTTCACTTATTTGCATTGTCATATGGCTTTGCAGAGCTTTCATTTTCTTTTTGGGTAAATCCTCTTTGACCAGTAAATAAACATTCCTCATGGTTACTACTACTGCTTACTTTATTGTCTTATAAGTTATCAACCTAGCTTTACTGCCTGTTCTTTGGCTGCAGGGGCACAGTTTCTTTGGGCTAATTTATGGTTCTTCATTCATTCTTGTTTTTATAGATCATCACTTTTGGGATTTATCATTCTTTCCCTACATGTAAATATTTATTTTGCCAGCATCAAAACATACTGTGCAGAAAAACATGTCTTCACAATCAGAACTGGATGTACCTACTTCAAGCCATTTAAACTTGGAAAAAGTACAATTATTTTCTTTTTCTTTTCCCACTGATAACAGTTTTTACAGTAAAGTTCAACCTCATAACTAAAGCTACTCATTGTAGGTGTGCTGATAGGCTGGAGAAAACACAGTCTGTTGTTTAATACTAGGCTTTGGGAACTTCAAATACTTTGATACACATTTTTTGTACCTATGCAAGTCATAGACACAATTTAATAACAAAAGATGACACTCATTACTCACTAGTAGTAAAATATTGCTTAGCTTATTTGTAATGTTAAATAAGTTCTTTCACTCATTATCCTAGTTTTTCAAACAAACCACTCAGCTGGCTCAATTAAACATACTCATTACTTTTACATATATGCAAAAAAATATCATCACATCATTTACACTATGTGAAATTATTCCATTTAGTATTGTGGCCATGTAACCTGCTCTCTACCAGAAAATTCATATTTTGAAAATCTGGTATCAACTACAACAAAACACAAAACTAAGTTCGAGGTGTATAAAGCTCTTATTTTTACTTGTTCAATTTGTCAGTAAAGATTTTAGTATATTATCTCTTAACACAAATGTGAATGTTTTATCTGATCAAGTTATGTCTTGCCTATACATTTATCACATTGTGGCCATGAAGAAATCCAATAGGACACCAGTTCACAGTAGAAGAGGTATAAAATACCTTCACCATTTTTTTTCCAGAAGTAAAATGCAATTCATCAAATGCCAATAGTGATTTGGTGAATGGGCAGCACAAGCCCTATTGGCTTTGATTTGATAAAATATTTGTTTATGTGCCTTGTTTTTTCATGTTAAATATTAGAAGTTAATATAAACTGTCATATTCATAGACTGAAAGATAAATTTGAATCATGGTGTTATCACATTTTCTTTAATTTTGCATCAGGCAAGTCAATTTTAACCAAAACAACATAAAAAGAGAGCTAATGGAATCCTTATGAATATATTATCATAATAGAATTACTAAAAAATCTCCAAGAGACTGATAAAGCAATTGAATTATTTTCTAAAACCATGTTGAAAATCATTAACCACATGTTAATTTTCAAATGCTTTTCTGAAAAGCTTCTGACCCCATATTCCAACAACTTGCTAATGAATGTTAACCTAATGGCCTATAATTTCCATGTCTGTCTAGAATAGTATCCCAAATATTGGACTAGAGAGTAATGTCAAATACACAATATCTTGTATGTCAGCTAAATTAATGTCCAAAATAAACCACTCTTTTGGAACAAAATACTACCACAAATATGAATAAACTAGTTTTGACACTTTCATATGCCTTAGTCAGCTACACTTCACAGAATTCCACAAGTGTGGTTTATTTTTCACCTCTGTGTTAGATAGTAGAATGCTGTTTCATATGGTAAGAAATTTAATCTTCCACAATTCCAGTGAATTTCAAAAAGACCCAAAACTGAAGCACTTCAAAAAGTTGACCATTCTCAAGTTTTTTTTTTTGTTTTAAATTCACTGCACTTTTTAGAAAGATTTATAGGTGATCCAGTACGCTAACCCTTCTGTCAAAATCAAAATTATTCAAAAGTAAATCCAAGATATTCTCAGCCTCATGCAATGAACGTAGACTAACCCAATTTTCCAAGAACAAAAATTGAAAGCAAAACATGTAAAAAGAAGAAATTAACAAAAAATTAAAATCTCAGAGTCTTTAAACTTTCCAATTAACTGTGAGTCTTTATGTCAGGCCATGACAAAATACTTAAACGTTAAGTAAAAATAGAATATACCTTATTATACTTGTTTCTCCTTTAGTGTGTTGGGCTATTTACATTAGTGTTAACATAATAGTTACATACTCTGTGAATGATAAAGCTCCTGGGCCGGATACTATTTCCACAATAGTTTTGAAAGAGGTTAAGAATTGGATATGAGAGCCACTTGCTAGTATTTTTGTAAGTCCTTGAATAGTGGGCAGGTGCCAGAGGATTGGAAGTTGGCTAATGTTACTCCTCTTTTCAAGGGAAGTGATAAACATTGTCCCAGTAATTAGTCTTACATCAGTTGTGGGAATAGTCTTGCAAAGGCTGATAAAAGATGCTTTGCAAAGTCATTAAACAAAGTTTAAAATTTTATTGGATAGTCAATCACAAGGGAAAATCTAGACTTACATTTTTACAAATCTTTTGACATTCCTTGAAAAGGTTACTGCTTATATAGATGAAGGTGTAGATTTGGTGTATCTGGATTTCCAGAAAGCATTTAACAATATGCCACATAAAAGGCTTGTAACAAAGAATTATCTATATAGGTGTGGGGCATAAGTTAGCTATTTGGAATTGGATGGAAGAAAGCAGAGGGTTGTTATAAATGGAGTTCAGTTAAACAAGATTAATCATGTTACGTTAAACGGTGAATGATTCTATTGACAGTTGATAATGGATACACTGAATCTATTGATGGTGGGGAATGAGAGTACTATTAACATTATAAATTCATAGATCACAATTTCAAATTTTCTATGGCAAGGAGTAACTTGAATTAAGTGACTGTGAGTGTAATGTGAATGTGAAGAATTACATATGGGTATTGATTCATAATTGAGTAAGATCGTCACAAGTGATTCAGAAGTTTAAAATAATAACAGCTGCATAATTACTTGCCTTACTCGTGCCATTATTTTCTTCGTAAATGCTGGTCATTTTATACATACAAGTAGGTAATTCAGCTTTCATTCCATGATTGTACACTGGCTCTAATCGATACATGCCACATGGACCGTTGAGCGCCATATTGAACGTTTTGTTTCGTGAAATGTTATTGGTCGAATATATGAATTATTACACAATATTTTTCGATGTACTTCACCAGGAAAAATTTCAGCAATAATATTCACGTAAAATATTTCAGTTCTAAAAAAATTTTATTTTAGGAACTTTTACAGCGTTGAGAAAAAGTGACTAATCAACGGCAGTGCCTCGCATATAACATTCAAAGAGTTATTATTTAGTGTTATATTTGTGGATGGTTCAAGTGAGGTTGGTTTTGAATATGATAAATTCATAATTTTAAATGGTTCTGTAAATATTATTATAGTAAAAAGCTACGGTTATATATTATTTGGGCTTTCTTTCCTAGTCATTCTTTTATGTAGTGATGCAACAGAATTTATTTAGTGATTTATCACGGTTGATAACCATTTGGTCACGTGATCAAGTAAGGTAACAATGGCGGCTTCCGAAATATTAAATATTGATAATTTTCTGGCTATTCAAGTGTTACGACTGACCTTATAAAATTGTGATTAGGGCAATTAACATTTTACTTTGTAACTTTTCCAACTAAAGACTATGTCTATGAAAGTAAAGCGAAGCCGTGGAAAACCACCGCAACGAACACAGAAAGAGGGAAGGGCAGAAGGCGGTATCCGGTATTCTATATAATTATGTATTACTATTAAACGATTTATACCGCTAAATCTAGTGCTTGAACTGAAGTGGGGGAAAACAAAAAGCGGGATGGTTTGTGAAATTTATTAAGCTGAGTACTATATTTCTTGTTTTTGGCGTGTATTCGTTATTTATAATTAGATATGTAACTGAAATGTAAAAAATTATAAACTTAATAGATTAGATTAGGTAGGATAATGAAAAATAAATAAATATTCTTCACGAGGTATACTCGCGAATAGCTCGTGTGTTACGTAATACATATAGTAACGTGAGCTATAAAACAATAAAAGTAAGTATAAACAGACGTAAGCTGTTACGAGTTATAGTATGAAAACTCTGGTGGTTACTTTTAGGTTACGAACTAGGTCAAACCGACAGAGCCCTTAGCGCGAGGGTTCATTTTCCATCCTTATACTACTTTGTCTCATTCCTGCCTCACTCTTACACGAAATTTTAAGAAAAAATATACTTTCTCTTCCCAATTCCTTGTCACCTTAAATATTTATTGCATCGTTTACTGACCCTTTTCATTGTGAGAAGCTTACATTTACAGTCTATTGAAAAGTAGCGAGATGGTTTCAGGCCCTCACTTCACTATAATTTGAGATACAATAATGCATTTGTTTGAAAACTGAATACAGAACCTTGTATATTATCTGTTAATTATGCGTTTTAGAATAAACTGCTGTATATCAATGTTTTCTGTATTACTCTGTTCCGGTGTTTGATGCAGTGTAATGGAAAATGTCGGGATATGCTTATTATACGTATTTGAAAATCCTGTTTGAGTGTTTTGTTTTCAATTTTCCTAATAAATATTTGCATAATTTTTATTCTAAAGAATGGTTGTTGTTAGTGTTTAAGCTGTTTTTAGATAGATGTTAACTATTTTGGTTATTGATTGAAGTGCGAAATTTAAAAATAAATAAATAGCTGGATCAAGCAAACCCCCTGATTATACAGGCCTGCGATAGTTTTATTGTCTTGAAATTTTTACATGTTCTAAAGTAATTCCTGTGCGCTGAATCCGAAAATGATATAAATTTTTCTCCATCACGTACATAAAACGTCATAACGCAAAACATAAAAGAAAGACGACAACACGTAGTTTTGAGGCTAAAAGACGTAGATTTCACACACAAAAAATCAGGATGAATGAGGAAGCATGTTCGTTTGACATCAAATGTTCTTCCTTTTCTTCAATTTGTTTGTATTTTTGTTAACTAACATAATATTAAAAAATGATCGTTGTGGTAAACGAATTAATTATTTAATCTAAGTAAGAGTTTTTTCTTCCCAATTTGTAAAAAAAACCCTTATGTGATAGGAAAAAAATGAATATTATTTTCGAAATCTGCGTAGCTGAATTATGGAAAATCCGTTATTAAAACCAAAACAATTTTTATGAACTATAAATTCGCAGGCCTGTGTTATTAATAAGTGATAGAAGGTTTTTAAAATTCATAAAATTTAGATTTTCGGGGATTAATGAAAGAATAATGTGTTACGAAATTAAGTAAATACACGATTAACAACATGTACACTGAGTGGTCACAAGTAAATAGACACATAATTCTTCGTCATTTAACTGATTTATGCCAACTAATTTGTGTTCACAGAGCACTATATAAATGAGAATGGTCCGCACACTAATTATCTTGTGCTACAACATGTCTAGAACTCAAG
>NW_013667565.1:29587-42464 GCF_000517525.1 Limulus polyphemus
AAGGTGGTGTCTATTTACTTGTGACCACGCTGTGTATATGTGATAGATGATATATGTTAACGTAATCAATAAGTTTGATGAATTCAATGTACTTAGGCCCGAATTTGCGTAACACAATATCGATAGACTTAACGGTTATACAAACACATCCTGACAAGTCTGTCAATTTTCGTTGAATCTCTACGAAAAGTATCGAACGTATCAAGATACCCGATACCGCCTTTTAGCCTCATCTCAGAAAACGACAAGGTCTTTGAATTCAGGATCATGTGATATGAATGGCCCATGCCCCAGTTCTAGGACAAATTAACAGAAACAATCCGCAAGGGACCGACATCCAATGGTTTACGTGAATAGGCTATCAAAAGAAGTCATTATTTTTGGAAGACTGTAATGGATAATGAATTTAATGTGATTCATATTATTACGGGAACTTGTCTAATGCTAGTGAAGGTGAGGATAAAATAGAAATTCAAGCTTAGAATCAGAGAAATCATATGAACTTGACAATCGAAATGTTCTGTCACAGAGTAGCTTTGGTATAATTTTTAACACATCAATTGATATAAAATAGGGATGGAGGCCCCGCAGGCCAATTTTACTTCAAGTTCGTGAAAACTACCTCTGTCGTTGTTGTTTATTATTAAGCACAAAGCTATAAAAGGCTATTGAAACCCGGATTCTAGCAGTATGAGTCCGCAAACGTACCACTGTGCCACTGGGGGCAACCACCTTTGTTATTTCCAAAACACTCTGAAGACTTGTTTCTTCCAAATGAACATTTGACGTCAGGTTTGGGAGTGTATTAAGCTTTACGTCATCTTAGAAACATTTTGTCTTACAGGTTTACGATTTGATAATTTTTGCAAAGCTTGGATTTCTGATGAACAAAATTCTCCAATTTTAGATATTTATATAATGCTTCTCAAAGAGATTTTACGAGAGGAAGATGTCAAATATACAATGTTTGAACCACGAGATCTACTTGACTGTGTAAATATAAATTTATACTTATTGGACAACATCACTTGGCCAGAAATTCTTAGAATATATCTTCAATGTGATAGAGAATATTACTATGCCCTGAATATTTCATAAAACTGTGAATAATCGTTCATCATTATTCCAAACAAGCTTAAAACATTGCAGTTTTTGTGTGATCAGTTTCTTTCAACTTTATCACACTAGGAAATTACAAATGAAGGACTTGTTAGACACGTTGATCATTGCAGACTTCGCCATAAACTTGATAATACGCTACGCTGTGGAAACTGCCCTTCGGTAATTCATCTTGCATGTATTGATCCCCCTTTGGAAGAAGTTCCAACAGAAGAATGGGCATGCGACATCTACAAAAACAATTAGGTAAGTCTAAATGAAAGTTAGATTTTCATATATGTTACTTTTTAAGTGACTAATATCAAGAAAAGATATACGTGGCCAGTGTTTAAGTCAAAATACCTTCATTGTAAATGCCTTAATGAAGGTACACATACAAGTTGTTCAACCGAAACGTTGACTAAATACGCTATATATCTTTCACAATGCGATATTTATCACTTCTTTGTCCTTTGGGATTTTATTACAATTTATAATTGTGTATTTTCGGTATTCGTGAAATTTTGTTTAATTTCAAGTTTAGCTACATTTACTTCAGAACCGATATTTTTATTTGAATATTGCAATTTGTAAAGAAGTATATTTTTAAAATCACTGTAACGATTATGTTGCTAAAAGTTATTTTTAAGATACTTGAATTAAAAATAAATATTACGAAAAGTTTTTATGTAAGCCTGAAGAATCGTTTTGTACAATTATGGAGGGATTGTTATTTAACATGTTAAAAAACAAACAAACAAAAACACAAGTTATAGGACAACTATATATCTCCGTTGGATTTTTATAGTAGTCCAGAGGAAATATCTGTTTGGTACTTGAGCCTTGATAGTTTAATTCATTAGACCACCAGTCTTAATTCATTAGTGTAAACTGAGGGTCCTGTGTCCAAGCCTGATTCAGGACAGATTTATTAACATCCTGATACATTATATTGCCGCACAATGTGGGACCAGATTTACTGGAGAAAATATCATAAAATGAGTACTGTAGCTTTGAAAGCTGGCCTCTAAAGTCAGCAGATACATTATCTTTTAGTCTTAAAAAATGTCTTCAATATAATATCCATTTCCATCTGTATCTCCAAAGAAAAGTATAAAATGAGCTCACAGGAATGAGGAAGAACACCATTCTCAATCGACAAATTGCTAGTATCCAAATCAGATCATGGCGGAACAGGCCTATTGTTTCATATTTTCTAAATTTAGAAAGTTTTACCATAACAGTTAAAATCTAGTTCTGATAACTACTTCTTGTACAGTAAAATAAATCAATCCAACTTTGATATTCGAAACAACATCAACAGACTGCAAGAAGTCCGTTCCAAGCACAAGTGAAAGGACCAAAATTTTACGAGCAAATCTCTTCTCCAAATCTAAATGTCACCACAGTGTTTCCAAAAGCATAGCCAATAACGCCGTAAGTTGGAAAAAAAATCCAGTTTATTTAGCTTTGTTGTCAATCTAATCATCTAGATGTAATGCTAATCAAGATGCAACTGTATGTAGCAATGCACCTTAAATTTCGCCAAGCAATATAATATTAGAAAACTAAACTTTACAGACTTTCCATGATTGGGGGGGGGGGTATAAATTATCCTTGAGGATTGACGTAACTGGAGGTAGATTATGTTGGAAAGAATCCCCCATTGGTTCTCCACATTCCTAACTTCGCGATCCTGCAAACCAGGACTTATTGCATAAAAGCTCTAAATGTACATTTTCACTTCAAATGCCGAGTTCTAGAAAAAAAAAATTAACATGACCACTTTGTAGTAATAAACCACTCTATCAGATTCAGGGAGCTTGTTTTTTCAACCTCTAGTAATCAGTACAAAGAGCTCAGCTACTTTACCCAAACAGTTTTCCAAATCACGAATAACCACTAAAAATAAGTTATTATTAACCCAGCATTATACAAAGCTAAACAACTTAGATCTAAAGCACGAAAAGGTACACGAATAATATGTATTGATTCACTTTTGGTGGCAAGGATGATAACCTGTTATATTGATATGAACTAATTACAAACGCTAGCAAAATGTAATGAGGTTTTTGATAAGTACTCGAGTTTTTTTCTCTAATCTGTTCACCATAAACCAAATATATGCTTTTACTGAACTTTTATTAAATGCTTTTTATGTTGATTCTTGCAGCAAACATGGACTTTGATATTAGATTGACTTTCCAAATGAGTCTTTAATATTATCATAACATATATATAAGGAATAAGAAACCATTTTGTTCCCCAAGGCTGGCTTACACACGTACTCTTAGGTAAAAATTAAAAATTTAAACCCACCCTTTACTCTTTAGAAAACTACCAATTTCTCTCTTAAGCCTATAAAGCTGGCCCCCACTACCTCCAAAGGCAATTCATTCCAGAAATAAATCGTCCTGTTAGAAAAAATAATAAAACTTTGTTAACTGGAGCCTAGTCTGGCTTTTCAAATCTTAAAACGTTTGGCCTGTCAGAGTATCATCTTCAGAATATAGCACAAAGAAATCAGAAGCCTTATTTCCTATTGATCTCCCAGGTAGTCTTTCAAACTTTAGTATTACATCTCATTCCAAAGAGAAAACAAGTTGAGATGTTAACTTATCCTATTAATGGATGTATGATTAAATTACCAGATTTGAAACACGTGTTTCAGATTCTGTGTTATTGTTTCTTTGAAAGGAATACTCTCTATTGTTATTCACTTACTGTTTGAGTTTAAGAAATTAATCTCAATTTTTCTCACTACATCGTTGATCTAGGCCAGCATTTCCCAAGCGGTGGTTCGCGAATCCCTAGGGGTTCGAGAGGTAACTATGAGTGATTCGCGAGAAAAGTCTGGTAATGGTGTCTTGTTTACTGTCCTGGTTTTACAGCTTTTATAAATATTTTAATTTCCTTCGAATTTATTAAAATGTTTATGGAAGGAAATAGCTCGATGCAGAGCCAGATTTAAGACCACATCTCTCTTCTGTTGAGGTGAACTTTAACGCACTTTGTTTTTCAAAACAAACTCAGAAGTCTCATTAGTTTTAGTTAAATGGTTTTGTTTTCAGTTTTTTATCACGTTTCAATAATGATATTTCAATTTTACTTGGTTCTAACTGCAAACTGATGACAATATCAGAGATTCAAACTTTATTGTAAACGTGTTAGATATTATGTAGTACAGAAATGTTTCATTTTGAATAGATTCAACACGTTCAAAAGTTATTTTATTTTACAAAATTTATTACTGCTTAAAGGGGGTTCGCTGCGAAAACTATTAATACTCAAGAGATTCGCGAAGAAAAATTAATTGGGAAGCGCTGAACTAGGCTTATGTATCACAGACTTACCAGACCTACTTCAAAAAATGTAAAAAGCTTCATGGATTGACTTGACTGTGAATTCACATATCCCTGCGTATGACACTTCCCGAGGCCCAGACACTTCACAACAAGAGTTGTCTTCTACCATTTCAACGGCGACAAGAGGCACTATGATGATCAGTGATGTTACCATTATTTTTTCAAGGTAGTTACTCCCATTCTAATATTGGACCCAAGATTCCCGTCCTCCTGCTTCCGTCGAGCCTGTATCGTTTTTCTACAATTTTATCAAGCTGTTCCTACCATCTGTTCTTGCTTCTGGTTCTTCCTTTCACAACGAGGAAAAGATAACCTCGCATCTATCTTTTGCTGTCTTGATTACACAGGTATGTGATGTTATTTCTCTTTCTCCTGTTGTCTTTATTGAATCTTGGGCTATCTTGCTGTATGAGTCTCCTCCTCCTTCTGATTGTCCTCTCTTCTAATATTTGTGTTCATGCGGTACCTTTTATTAAACTTTAAGTTGAATCCCAGCTGTCTCATCCTCCAAGACCTCGAGAATCTTATTCTGTGGCATATGGTTGTGACCCTTCTTTTTCCTTTGGGCTTCAGTCCTTTATTCTCTTCTTCCAGCACAAGGATCTCTTTCATTATCTCTCTCTCTCTTTTGCCCTCAATTTCTTCAAGGAAGAAAACTTCATAGCTCATACCAACTTTTATACGTATCTGTATCACTCTTTGAAATGGGTCAAGAAATACACAAGGTAAACTGGTACAAGTTTCCATTGAATAACCGTTGTAGTCCAGGATAGAGCACAATTAATGATAGTTTACCGAGAAAACGATGAGTACATGCAGGTGATTTAAAAAAAAACCTGAATATATCTCAATAAAAATAGTTTCTTTTATATTTCCGCACAGCTTGATACAATAATACCTATATTCTACCTCATTTCACACATACCAAAGGAACAGTCAAAAAAGCGCTAAGCTTTTCTCTTTTGTTTTATTCAACGATTAAAGCTTTTTTCTTACCTTTATGCTGTTTCTTGTCTCTCTTTTTTCCACCCACTACAAATCACTACACCTGCTCTATTGCGTAGATACACAAAAAGGCCTTGAATCTCTAGTCATTGTGGAGATCAGTTAGCGGTGTGTTAGGTTTGTCTTTGAAATTACCACATACCAATGAATAATTAACTAATTACATACCTATCTAATAATATTTCCTTCAAAGAGTGCTAGATTATTGTAGTATCGACATATGTTAATGGTTTATTCAAATAGAACCGTCATTAGCGATAGAAAATACTTCATTTAACCACAAGTAGCAGTGAATTTTAATTGTTAAGTGTATTCAGAATGTAAGGTATCTTTATCTTTAAAATCAATTGTGTACTGAGCTTTTGTTACTGATAAACATTATGTTTATAGTGTCCGCCAGGGAGCACAAAAACTTCTAAAATATATCAATGATTTACGCATAGTTCTTGAATGTAAAAATTCGCACAAAGATGATAGCGGTCGTTAAATGATGATAGCAGGCGTTAAATGCACGAATTAAGATTTATGTGTTTATAAAAAACAACAATAGATTTTAAAGGCGATATCATCAATACCAAAGTATTTTCAAGTTGCTACTAGAAACATCAGTGTATAAGAAATTCCCTTTTTCATAGCCAGTTTGGTTAAAAAAGTAAGTATTGTATATGGATCTTTCTGAATAAAAAAACGAGTTTCTTAACCTTATTACTGAAACATTATGTTAGCATTAGCTGTTCCATAGTAGGCTGCCTATTAATAGTTTGTTATCGTAAAACATAGCCTACCAAAAATTCAAATATAACATTTTATCTAGACCCACATATACATTATTGTATATGCTCATATCCATTACATTCAACATAGGTATTATTGTTTCTGTTGATATCTAGTACATTCAACATAGATATTATTGTGTATGTTCATATCTATTGCGTTCAACATAGATATTATTGTGTATGTTCATATCTATTACATTCAACATAGATATTATTGTGTATGTTCATATCTATTGCGTTCAACATAGATATTATTGTGTATGTTCATATCTATTGCGTTCAACATAGATATTATTGTGTATGTTCATATCTATTACATTCAACATAGATATTATTGTGTATGTTCATATCTATTACATTCAACATAGATATTATTGTGTATGTTCATATCTATTGCGTTCAACATAGATATTATTGTGTATGTTCATATCTATTGCGTTCAACATAGATATTATTGTGTATGTTCATATCTATTGCGTTCAACATAGATATTATTGTGTATGTTTCATTTATTATATTCAGCAAATAAAACCTGCTTGCAAGTTAAAGGGTCTTATTTTCAACACTTTGAAAAGTAATACATAGAAGATTGGCTTTCTATGAAATTTTCATTTTACTGTCGCAGAAAGATAATATTTATTTCAAAAACTTTCAAATAGAAACGCGACATTAAATTAGCGAATTGAAGCGGTCTCATCAAATATAAAACAAAAATCTGAGAGTGATTTATAAGGTTTGTAGTATAAGTCCCACTTTTGTAAATATATCACATTGCTTGTAACTCTAGCTCTCCTGATCTTACTATAAAGATGATCCATTATGTCTCTTTGAGGTACCAAACTATCATCTAGAGTTGGTTGGCTCGATTATCGTAATTTTTTGAATGGTAACTGGAAACTGCCAGACGGTATACATTGACTATTTTGTTTTAGGATTTTTGTCAAAAAGGGAGATAAGAAAACACCCTGAAATAGGGCACATTTACACTCTTTTATTGAATCTAAAGACAAAGTACCTATTCAGTTAAATGGCCAGTTATTACCTTCCAAAACGGAGAGTGTGCAATTAGTGTGTGAAATGGAAGAGCGCAAACAGCTCCGGTATCTTAGTTGTATAATAAATCATTCAATTTAAGTTAAAATTATTTGAAACCGTCTAGACTTTGACTGGCGTTGTTTGCTTTTACAATTAATAGATAGCGCCACTTGTTCCAATCTTATCAATAAGGAACGATTTTGTCTATCCAACACGGCACGCAGGAATGCAGAGAATATGCTGAGTGGCATTCTGTGTCACCAATGTACCTTCATTCAGCTGGTTTCAACTCACAAGAGCAGCTGGTACAACTGATTGATCCTTCAAGTGGTTGACGAACGAGTGGCTAGACTACTGTAATGAATCGTGTTTGTGTATTATTAGATCGAGGTTCCGTCTTATACCCACCTTTCCCTGCCTTACAGGTATGAAAAAAATATTTATTTTTTTATTCAGGCCACAATTAATTTTCTATTCAGCAAACCCATCAGAGCTGAAAGAGAACATAGGAGTCTATATTGTTTTGCTAACCGCAGTATACACAAACAAGTCCAAATAAAGGCCATTTTTTGTTGTTGAAATATTTATATCCGCAGTGAATAAATTTTGTGTTGTGTGTTATATGGAGTAATATCCTGTGGATGGCTGTCGTCATTACAACTTGCATGCTCCAAGGTAGTGGCATCCCAGTTCATTACAGAGATTAAACGACCTACCACTACGGCTGAAAATATGTTAATAACGAGGCTACCCGACTGATGATTCAATATATTATAATCTTTATAGATTTTAATAATCTGGTGTATTGATTTATGACATTAACCACTTCTTCTCGATTGTTTTCAACAAAGTTAACTTCATTAATGTATATAAGATACGTTGTTAATTCTGATCTATATAGCTAATTTTGATCAGAATTCACGTGAATTGCAAAGTGTATGATGTATAGAATTCCAATGAAACATAACCTTCGTGTCATTCATTACTTAATATCACGAAGCATGATGCTATTAATGGAATTAAAAATAAAAAATAAATAAGGGATTTCACATTGTTTCTTATAAGATGGAAAAGAAATTTCTAGAAGGGTTCAGTGTTATAAATAGTAAACTTACAAGCCAACATGAATCAGATCTTCTTTCCAGAAGGCTCTTCTCTGATATAACGTCGGTGATGTATTTACTTTATAATTCTTATATCACCAGTTGGCATTAAGGCAATTAGTAAGTACATTATACTACAATAACCATCACATAAAGTCTATAAATGGATCAGGTTTCTGATATCTGGGTGTTTACTGTTTAAACATTGCGGCTGGAAACTTGGCAGTCCGATTAAATCACGTGACAAAGAAGAGCTCAATTTCTTTCAGAGAAAAGTAATAGGTAATACCATCTGCAAAAAAACAACGACAAGCCATTTACTTGTCAAATAATCATTTCTAAACTTCCTAATTTGTTATCAGTTGGACTTGTGTTTCTTTAAATGCGCACATACATTATTTTCTTACAGTGTGCCCCTCCCAATGGAACAGCGGTATGTCTGCGGACTTACAACGCTAGAAACCGGGTTTCGATACCCGTGGTGGGCAGAGCACAGATAGCCTTTGTGTAGCTTTGTGCATAATTAAAAACAATAAACCTAACAACAAGACGATGAATAGGGTATCATTTTGAAAATATTATTTCAGTCATATCACCGCAATTATACAAATGCACCAATTAAAATAAAATGGAAAATAACACTGTATCGGTTTGTCTAATAGGTTTATCTCTCTAGAAACCGGGTTTCGATACCCGTGGTGGGCAGAGAACAGATAGCCCATTGTGTAGCTTTGTGCTTAACTTAAACAAACTTAAACAAAACCTACAGTGTGTGTTTGAAGAAGTGTTTTATTTTACTAAATAGGTTTCTAAGTGATTGAGTTTGCTTTAGGACTTAATAAACTTTAGTTTCAATGACATTTTAGCCAGAACATATTACCCTGTCATCGAATCTCCTAAGGAGCAAAACTGACTGGAGTCTAGAGGTTTTGGACGTTTCACTTTCTAATCTGAGGCTTTCACATAGGGGTTAGAATCCTGACAGAAACAGTTCATATAATAAAAAAAAACTGAACACCAGCAATAACTTAATATTATAGAGGAAATTAATATCTCGGGCTAACGAAGTAACTTATTATTATTTCCATACTTTTTAGTTTTCGTTGCTTGTTTGTTTAGACAACAGATAAGATAACTGTTCTATGTGAGCAAGAAACTATATATTAATATTACAGCCGACTTTCTTTATTAGTTTAAATCGAATTTTTTTTCTCTCCTTTCGAGAGTTGGCATATGACCTGGTGGTTAGGGCGCTCGACTCGCAATCTGAACATGCTCACCCTATTCAGCTGGGGAGAGGGGGGGCGTTATAAAGTGACGGTCAGTTCATTGGTAAAAGAATAGCCCAAGAGTTGGCGCTGGGTGTTGTTGACTAGCTGCCTTCCCTCTAGTTTATCGCTGCTATATTATGGACGGCTAGTGTAGATGTTTTCGTGGGCTTTGCGCAAACTTCAAAACAAAACTAACTTCTCTTTCCATGTTTACATTTTTTTTTGAGTTTTAAGCTAACTTCTTTTCCCTCTTAATTTTAGCCTAAACATTTTCATTTATTTAATTTCAACTTAATCTTTACTCTTATTGTGCGTAAGAGTAATTTATTTTATTCTTCTTATAAGATTCTTATTCTTGAATTTTACGATTTTTTTTCTTTCCTGAGCTTGAGCTAAAGTTTTCATTTATTATCATCTTTCATCAAAAATATACATTGTAATGTTCATCTTTTACAATGATGATATTGTTTTATTTACTTCAATTTGATTATAGACTTGTTTTCCATAGTACGTCCTCATATTTACCTTCGCAATGAATTACTTAATTAAATCATTAAATGACGGCATAATGGAATAAAATTCACTTTTGTTACACGATTTCGAAACTTGGATGAAACATAACAAAAAGCTTCTTTGGGAAGAAAGATATTGGAAGATTAAAATAATGAACTTGACAGCAAAATAAATGTAAGATGTTTTAAGTACTTCATTTTACGTAAAGTCGTATCGAAACTGGGTTATCTGTAATAACATTTGAACATAGGCACATCCCTCCTTGAGGGCTTGGGCCCGGCATAGCCAGGTAGTTAAGGCGCTCGACTCGCAATCTGAGGGTCGCGGGTTCGAATCCCCGTCACACCAAACATGCTCGCCGTTTCAGCCATGGGGGCGTTATAATGTGACGGTCAATCCCACTATTCGTTGGTAAAAGAGTAGCCCAAGAGTTGGCGGTGGGTGGTGATGACTAGCTGCCTTCCCTCTAGTCTTACACTGCTAAATTAGGGACGGCTAGCGCAGATAGCCCTCGTGTAGCTTTGCGCGAAATTCAAAACAAAACAAACAAAACCTTGAGGGCTTATAGCGCCAAAATTTTGGATTCGGTCTCTGCGATGGGCAACAGTACAGATAGCTCATTTTGCAGCTTTGTGTTTTACAATAAACAATATCACTAAGTTTCTTTAAATAAGTTGGTTGTACAGAAAGTTGAGTATGTTACATTCAAACGGTTTTGACTATGTACATAAACAAACCACATGACAACCACAGCTAATATAAAATTGCGATGGAACGGAATGTATCAAAACTACATTTTGACATTGTTTGGCTTTTGTAAGTAGTGTGGTGCCACCGAAGATTGATCGATTTTGGGAAGGGTTTACAGTAGTCTTTTTCGACGCAAAATATTCATACACTGAGTTCATAGAGACGTTTTAAGATCGGAGATTTAGAGTTTGCAAGATTTAATGATATTGGATATAAAAACAAAGGAATATGGATCAACATGGTGACCCAGGAATATTCACAAAAAAGACCTACAACAGTTTATACTCTAACCGTGGTAAAGCAAAGTGCGGTGTCTTGTAAACAGTTGAGCATCCACGAACACACAATTAAGTGGTAAAAGTCGTCCCCGTGACCCAGGCAACAGTATGCAACATGCTGAAGAAGGATATGTGCCTGGAAAAGGGACACAGTCACCTAAACATAAACTGCCTCTATAATGTATCCAAGAAAGAAAGACGAACTGTATAAAATTGTGCGAACGGTACTTATCCAGGGGAAAATGGCAATACGTGGTGATACTCGACGAAGTGTGTGTGTGTACTTTGAAAACTGTAACAAATCTCGTGTCATTTTTTACAGGTTAATTGGTGAAAAAAATATTTCAAAAGTGGTACAACGCATGTCATAAAATGTTTCGAATGAATTCATGATCAGCACTGGATACAAGGCCAGGGACAAGTCAGGGATCAGGAGAGTAGTTACAAAGGTAAAGTCGATTTCTGCTTACCATAAAACTAATGTTTTGGACCCTTTGTACCACAAAGTAAAACGGAAAACGAGGCCAAAAGGTATGGGTTCACCAAGCTAAGGCTTCCAATTATACCCCCCCCCCCCATTCAACCGTCGCATAACTTCAAGAAGCTGTAAAACGAAAAGAGTATTCATGCAGTTCAACTTGAAGACATACTGGTTAGGTCGTTGGGGAATTGAACAGTTGAAACAGGCACTGGAAACCTTTGTTATGGAGACTACGCTGCAGGGTTATGTGAAAGACACACGTTCGTCAGAAAGAGCATGACTGGACGTGGCGATATGGACTATAACTCTTTTAACCATTGAGAAATATATATATATACTAGCTAAGTTACCCGGCGTTGCACGGTGAAAATGTATATTTGAAATGTATAGATCAGTATTTTTTCAGCAAATTATTCAGTAAGTAGACAAAAGCTGTGATGCGAGAAATAAAAAAAACATTTAATCAAACAAAGCTTTATTTGAAATTAGAATTTACGATACTTCTTTATATACAACATTGCATGTTTTTCCAAAAGGAGAGTATACATAAAGATTGTTAGCTGTTCCTACTCTAGAGCATCCTACATACAGTTGACCATCTCTGATGTTATTAGAGGTATCCTAGGAATAAAAATATCTTCACCCTTGCCACAACCAGTTTGAATTTGTGCTTCAATGATCTAAGGCTGTAATGCCTTTATTATTAATCTGGTACCATTGCAGAGCTTAAGCTGATCTAAATTTCGTAGAAGCATTATAGGAGCTCCAAATTTAAGTTGTAGTTGGTGAGGAGACAATCCTGGAAATTCCAAAGAATTTAGAAACTCCGTTGGATTGTTGACACCTTCATTTTGATCGATAACTGTATCAATCGATTTGTAAATATAAGGATTCCCTGGTATATTTTGGAGTAGTTGTTGGTTGATAGAATTAACTGTCACATTTTTCGGTACCAATATTGCTCTTTCACACAACCAAGTACAGTCTTTGTAGTGATAACTAAAGTTAGTAAATACTTTTTCTGTTGATGCATTAGCACTTTGGACCACTGTGCTGATTGTAGATAAAATGACTTTGTTGTCATGGTCAAAAAAATTCATTACAAAAAAAAGCAAATAATCATTAATTGTTAATTTCGTCATTAAATATTATACAAAATAAATAGCACCATTAAATTTCTTGTAGAAATAGATAGATTATTC
>NW_013667565.1:43464-48281 GCF_000517525.1 Limulus polyphemus
TTATTACCTCGTCTCTATGGTTGTTATTTGCAAATAGTCAATAATATTGTAGGCCCATTTTATTGTTGTTCTTTCTACGCGCCGTTATAACACATTTTCATCTCATCATTTAATTTCTGTTGTGCATATATTGTTGTATGTTTCTTACAAAAAAATGGTGCAATAATCATTAATTGTCAATTTCGCCATTAAATACTACACCAAATATAAAATAAATAGCACCATTAAATTTCTTGTAAAACACTGGTTATTATGAAGTTAATTTAAAATTTGTAAGTTCAACCGTTTGGTTTCCTATAGCGAACAAAATGAACAAATAAACAAACTTCCTCTTTTATATATATAGATATATAAATTTTCAACAACACAGTTAAAATAGTTCTTGAACAGTTGATGTATTGGCTACATAACGACAATTACATCTGTTCATGTAGCAATTATCTATATAGGGTGTTTGTTTTTAGAGCAAAGCCACATTGGTCTATCTGCTTTGTCTACCTCGGGGAATCGAACTCCGGATTTTAGCGTTGTAAGTCCTAATCTTACTGCTCTCTCACTGGATGGCATATATATATAGATTAAAGAGGATTTGTATTGAAAAATTATTCATACACACAACCTTAATGCTTCAAAATGTGACACACACCCGTAAAACAGTAACTGCGCTGTGTCCACCCACAGAGATCTAACCCGAATTTTAGTGTTATAATCACTCAAGCTTACTGCTGACCCACTAGGGGGCGTAAAACAGAAAAAGAATACGTTATAGGGTTTTAATTGCCATCTGTATTCCGTTTGTTCAACTTTTCCACGAGTGTGTTTCATTTAAACTCGACACGTGAGACATTGACATCAAGTCACAATTAAAGGAAAATACCAATGTATTCAATATGTATTTATCTTTAACTCAGTTTTGTTAAGTTTTTAAATTCACCAGTATAATAATATGCTTGAGTTAAGCTTTTGGTTATATTTTACATACACTGCTTATGTAGGTTTTATTTAAACTCGGTGTACTGCTATTTAGGCAACATATTGTGTTCGCAAATTTGTTGTGATCTATGGAGTTTAGTAAACAGCGTGTTTAACTACATCTTGGGGTATTTAAACATGATGTGGAGGGTGAAAGCATATGAGTTTAGTAATATCCTTTTAAAAATAACTCGGTCAACGATTTTCTCTTGCACATTGGACTTGTTTACTTAAAACTGCTTTTAATAAATGGATTTCTTTCAGAAGTGTCTACCTTGGAAAGAAGATTATTGTGAAATAACCTTTGAAAAAGTATGGAGATCATTTTACGAATAGTTAGTGTCTTAGCGGATTTAACTTCTTATTCACTAAAACAGTTTACCAGTCCGGAAGGAATTTTTTTTTTTTACAAATATATCAAATGTTGTTCTTTCCCGCCTTGATGGCTTAAGGGTACATCTAAAGCATTATTACGCTAAAAACACTCGCGGTGGTCACAGCACAGATAGCCCATTGCGTAGCTTTGTGTTTAGTAGCAAACAAACAAATAACAAATGCTCCTTTTAAAGTGTTGATGATTTATGTGTGTTGAAGCCTAGTATACAATGTATGCTTCACCATGTGGGTGTTTACCAATGAATTAATTTGGTAGAACTCTGTCTTCGGTAAAGAGGCATGTTAAGCTTACTTCTTAATTAAAATGTTAACTCTTCAATGAAACAACAAGTGGTTATACACATTTTTTGTGTGTGTAACATAAATGTGTTAAGGCTTTGTGCCATTTTTTGCAAATCATTACCTTTTTGCAATATAATGATATTTGAAACTCTGTGTATTACTTATTAGGACAATTGAAACTCTGTGTATTACTTATTAGGACAAATTATCATGAATAGGGGGGTAGTCTCAGAAAAGGAACAGATGATTAAGACTATTTAATCAATCTACAGTTATTGTCGAATATTAAGATCGGTTAAAAGAAACTGCATTCCATACATACATCCTTGGTGTAAACAAGAGGGAATCCTCAATATCCGCGACACTTCAAATTGTTTTAGGCAGGATTAAAGTAAATTAATCTATGAGACCTTTGTTTTCCTTTTTTATTAGCTATATTTTTGTGCTTCAGCAATACGAAACGATTTTATTACTCATCGGGATCTCTACTAGCCTACACTCAAATTGAAATTATTTTTGGTAGGATTAGAATAAATTAATCTGTGAGATCTTGGGCGTGGTCAAATACATCAATCGAAAAGGTTTGCCCTTCTGAGCCCAAAACTGTAATTAAATCTCAAATCGGTAAAGAGATGACGGAGCTATGAGCTAAAAGTTTGTATTAAAAAAAATACAACAACAACAACAAAAGTACTCAGAGCCGTTCTATGAGCCGCTCATACGCTGCTAAAAAACAACTTTATATCCCACTTGTGACGCAAGTTGGTTAAAGTAACATGTTTTCTAATCACTACAGTACCAGGAAAAACCTGCGAGTTTATCTAAATTAACGAAAGCTAAGTTTCAAGTAAAACAGTGCATTATTGATTAGAATATGTAAAAGGCGTAATTCGTCTTGAATAAATAGGTATTAGCAGGTTTTACATCAAATGTTGAGTGTTGTATTCGTGTGAATTTTTTTCTTTGGAATAAAGCCATATTAGGCTATCTGCTATGTCCACCGCGGGGAATCGAGCCCTGGATTTTGGCGTTATAAGTCCGTAAAACTACTGCTGTCACAATATGGTGAATAGCTAGAAGGTAAAATATTATATGCATGATGTATAAAAGACGTAATATGTCTTGATTGACTGGGTTTTAGCAGTTTTGACATCAGATGTTGAGTGTCGTACTAGTGCGAATAGCTAGAATGCAAAATATTGTATGTTAGATGCAATTACACAAACACAACAGTTGAAAACATTGTTTTTGCTTTATGTCTTGCTTGTGTGTTGTTGTGACGTCGCACCATCTTATGTACGTTTACACATTTCTGTGGATATCAGCACTTCTTCGAGAGCTGTTATAATGTTTGTTTTGTTTTTCTCTTACGTTTTTTCCCAATTTCACCTGCTCTTCCATTTATTTTTGTGTGTATGTTGTTGTTTTGTAGAAAATACTTTTATGCTCCTTTCGCAATGTCTGCTAAAAGATGGCGCGACCTGTGAAAGACCCGCAGACGATCATTTATTTTATACAACTGTCACCGTCAAATCCAGAGCGTGATGATACAGAGCATGTCACCGTGGGTGTTACTATGTGTACAAAGTCGTCGAAAGAGATTTCCCTCTCTATGTTCTCGTGTTTGAAACAATTACACTTTCTTGAAAACATAAATTGTGAATTAATAAGGCTCACTGTGGGGGATTAAAGACACTTATAAATAGTAAGGGCTACTATGGGGACTAAGGACACTAGTAATTAGTATGAGCAACTGTGTGGGACTGAGAACACTTGTAATTAGTAAAGCTACTGTTGGGGGACTAAGGACACTTGTTATTAGTATGAACCACTGTGTGGGACTGAGGACATTTGTAATTAGTAAGGCCACTGTGGGAGTCTAAGGGCACTTGTAATTAGTATGAGCCACTGTGTGGGACTGAGGACACTTGTAATTAGTAAGGCCCACTGTGGGGGAACTAAGAACATTTGTAATTATGAAATAACTTGCAGGATTGAGACCACCATCTAATTTCTGTAATTAGCGTAGCATTACAAACGAAATGCCCCAGTCATGACTAGAGTGTCATTATTATGTATACGAGAAAGTCAACTTTTGATATAAAAAATTGATAACACATTATTTTTAATGTTGTGGAGTTTGAGGGGCTGGTATTATTTTGCTTTTAAGGGGGACAATAGGAATGAGTAATTTAAATTTATAGATCCCAGTTTCCGGGGACGTTGTGGTATAATCTTACTGACTTCTGTAATATACTACAAGTAACGATTCTTATTAAAGTTACACGTCTAGAATATATAATATTAACTTCCTACCAGAGTAAACTATGTACTTGAGCGAAACTGAAAATCAACCTGACCATCAATATAGCTAATTAAATATACTTTCCACACTTTTCAAGTAATAAAGATTAAAACGCACTATTTTACCAGTTGGGCTGTTTACGATATTTTTGGCCGTAATCCCAATAATGTCTCACGAGGTTACGCCAGTTTAGGAGAGTTAGCTCAATCCTACATACATATTTTAAACTAACAATACAAAAGAATCTTTATGATAAAAGTGTATTAATAAACAATAAATAAAATTTATGACATTCGATATACTAACAAGTGTAACCAATATCCAATTCTTACTACTTTTGCTAATTTGTGTTGATAAAGGTTAAATAAAAAGACGAACAACCTGTTCTTGAAAGGTCTTACGTGCCTTTATTGGCGATCAGCGTTGCTGCACATCTGCCTTTATTACTGTTTACACACAACGCTCACTTTCGTTCTTTGTTATTATAAGCGCACCAGCTTCATTAGAGATTGTTTACTATAATTATACTTGTTAGTAACACGGCATAATATGCTGCTTACAGTGTTGTTAAAGGATAAATAAACGAAGATCACCAACGTATAGCTCGATATAGCAGCTTTTCGTTAAAGCTTATAGTTACTTACTGTCACCGTGTGGAATATATTGCGATTTTTTTGTTTGCAAATAAACGGTATTCCGTAACAACAATAGGAATGAATAATCCTTTGGTGTATTAGTCATATAAGTTAATAAAAGAGAAATAACAGGAATTGGCAACGGACAGAATTATTTTCTTATTTTGTTAATCTCATAATACAGGCCTGGCATGACCATGTGGTTAGGGCACTGAACTCGCAAACAT
>NW_013667565.1:48579-49674 GCF_000517525.1 Limulus polyphemus
CGTTATAATGTGACGGTCAATCCCACTATTCGTTGGTAAAAGAGTAACCCAAGAGTTGGCGGTGGGTGATGATGACTAGCTGCCTTCCCTCTAGTCTTACATTGCTAAATTAGGGAGGGTTAGCGCAGATAGCCCTCGTGTAGCTTTGCACGAAATTCAAAACACACACACACACACACCTAACATACCGACTAGATACGTTATTTATATTATTCATACACCTATTGGGTTTATAACACGAACCAGCTGTATATCTTATAACAAACAAATTCATAATACACGTCTTTTAGTTTCCTTAACTAACTTTCATCATTATAATATAGTGCTGATTTTATCGCCCATGTAATTTAAAATGTTAGCATTATTTACTTACTTATATATGTACGTATATAGATGGATAGGTGGGTATATATAGGTTGAGAGAGAGAAAGAAGGAGGGTGGAGAATGGTTAAACTCAGTGGCGTAATCTGGCAAAGGATTCTAAAGTATAAAGAACCAGTTCCATGTTTATACTCTGCCGTAGCTTGGAGACATTTTTTAAGGATGGTAAGGGCTGGTGAGGAAATGACTTAATTGTTTGTGTTGTAAGGGAATACAACAAAGCTAGATGTTTTTTTATCTGTACTTTCGGAAATGGGTTAAATATAGCCCTGAGTCTTCCTGGTTAAACTCGGGCATCATAATAGATGGTAAATATAAGTACGCCAAAACAACACACTTTTAGATATAATAACGTGTATAGTACGCGGGAAATCCAACTTTTTACTTGTTGTGGCAATTACAATCCATCAAAAAATAGCAATAACATAAGAGTTTCTTTTTTCGAAATTCTAATGACAATCGGCACTGAAACATGCATCACATGGACAAAATCAAATATCACAAGACAATAGAGTAGAAGGTAGAAAATAACACTTTTTACGTTTCTTGTCTATGTGGTGTATGCTTAATATTATTGACTACCTGTCTTAACGTTGAATAGTTACCTATACAGATTATTGTTTTTATTATTGGGCTCTCCACAATAAACAGATATTTCTATGTATCTATCTATCTAGCATTTTGGCCAGGTGGATAAGGCGCTCGACTCACAA
>NW_013667565.1:49684-56728 GCF_000517525.1 Limulus polyphemus
GTCTTACACTGCTAAATTAGGGACGGCTAGCGCAGATAGCCCTCGTGTAGCTTTGCGCAAAATTCCAAAAACAATCAATCTAGCATTTAAACAGCAACTGTAGTTTAGTTTATTTATTGGTTAAACCTCATAAATTTAGGATCTACGTTCGATTGGAATATTGCGTTTCTTAGGTTGAAAGTTTAAAAACAATTCCATATGAATAGCCAAAATGTATTTGTATTAAGTTTATCCACTGGATGAAACGCTAGGACGTTTTTCACATTATATTAGTATTTGAAATGTTTCTACCTGTCATGTATTTCATGTGAGTTTATCCTTTGAGTATAGTTATAAATGACCTGCCATATTACGTAAACACTTGTTGTAGGGATATCTCTGAAAATATTTCTAATTGTCACCATATAGGTTCGTAAATTGTTGAACAAAACTGCTACTAAAAACGTTTATATGAGCTGACTGCCTGTGAATATATAAAGATAAGTACGAAAACTAAGAGCTAACACACAAAGTTGAAACCACCTTGGCGCAACAATAACTGTTTTTTATTTCAACTATTCTTGCCAATTGTAGAGAAAATGTTTCGCACACTTTATGTAGTAATATCAGGGTTTAAATATTTTGCTTATAAATAGAAATAAACCAAAGACAGTATTTGTTTAGATTATAAAGCAAATGGTCTAATTCTTACGTTAGCCTGTGAAAAAACGTAATTCTTTCGGGATTTGGTGTTCATTACAGTTCATAATATGTTGTTCATCAAAAGTAAGGCTTCTCAAATGATGACTGCCATATTGATAAGTTGGAACTTTAACGATGTGGGTTTTATAAAATATATTATTTATATGTACAAATTTCATATCGTTAGAAAGGCCTCTGTCCTTGGAGTCGTATTGTATATTAGCTCTTCAATTCAGAATCACCGATTTGTTTTTAGCTTAGTCAACTGTTTAATGCAATGAGTATGGTACACGAAGGCACAATGTCGTTGTCATCACGTGACTACTGGCTTCGACTTCAACTTTAGTTTTGTTTATTTGCAAAGTATTTCACACAAACAACGCTTAACCCGCGTGTAATTTCCTAAAACAATAAACATTACACTAAATACAATTTCTATGGCCTTTCTCAACTTACTTAGGTTTAAAATACGCATGTACAGTTCGTTTAAAACCACTTTGTGAACACTCATTCAGACGTTTCTGCATAATCAGCTAAGTTTGCCTTCACTACAACTTTACATTTACTTTACTTTGGAATAATTTAGCTTCGGTTCGTTTCATAGACTGCTATAAATACCTTTAGCTATTTTTTATTTACTACAAGTTTTATTTTTCCTTCTTGTGAGTTTATTTGTTTCAACTCGTAAAACCGTGTCTTATACTGAACGTTCATAACTATTTCATACTCTGTACACTATTATAAATACCATTACTTTATTGTTTACTTTACGTGTAGTTTTGTTAAATTAAGAATTATTTCTACTTGTTTGTCTGACCGCGTAAAATGTTTTCAATTAGATCAAGATTTATCAATCTAACTGCAAGAATGCGTAGCTTAAGTGATGTGTATGAAAATGATAGTATAAGGAATATTCAAGCGAAGAGCATGAAAACTACCACAAATGTTTTGCGGGTCGAGGCTAGTAGTCTAAATAAACTTCGTCTCACTGTCGAGTTTTGAAATCAATTCTTTCTGTATCTTGTTTTTTTTTCTTAGTGTTAACGAGCTTGGGAAAATCGATAGTACGTCTCATGTAAAGATTTTTTTTGCACCTTGATAAAAATTTAAGAAAACTGAATTGTGTACTTTTTATGAATGTTCGTTGGGTTTTGTTGAGACAACTTTTGTTAGCAGTTCGACAACCTTTCACTTTTAGTTCACCTAGTACATTTATTTTGTTTTTCAATTAATTTATCATTGCAGACATTTTGTATTGGCCAGGTGGTTAGGGCGCTCGACTCGTAATCTGAGAGTCGCGGGTTTGAATCCCCGTCACACCAAACATGCTCGCCCTTTCAGCCGTGGGGCGTTATAATTGGTAAAAGAGTAGCCCAAGAGTTGGCGGTGGGTGGTGATGACTAGCTGCCTTCCCTCTAGTCTTACACTGCTAAATTAGGGACGGCTAGCGCAGATAGCCCTCGTGTAGCTTTGCGCGAAATTCAAAACAAACAAAAATATGCTTATTTTTATATATTCGTAGTTTTCTTTGTACTACTCATCCTCACTAGTTATAAGTTGCAGTATTAATCACGAAGATTAAACGAACATTTTTCTTCAGAAGGAGAAATAACCTCGTGATCTTAAAAGAAAACCCGTTATAAAAATACAGAAAAGACACAACTGAAATCCCTCTATAAACGTAGTAGACTAGTCTTTGCATATTCACTGTAGGTGGTGATATTCTCCATGTTCATATTAATCTTCTTTTGGTAGTCTAATGTGAAGAGTGCGCAACCTCTTGATGTAGATCTAGGCATCTCTCCTGTATGTAGCGTTTGTGTTCAATACACTATTTCAGAGAGACGCCACGAGACGTATGGAGTGACAACGTAGAAAATTGAACAGTGAACATTCGCGTACTCAGTGCTGGTTCATCAGGAAGGTAACGCCAAACGCGTTTGATCTATATGCGAAAGGACGCCCACCTATAATCATAACTGGTAAACGAATAACGGTTATTCTCTTCGTAAACAAACTTGGCTGGCTAATAATCTCATAGTTATCATGTTTCCCGGTAGACTTATTAATCGCCTGAATCTTGGGATATTTGGTCTTCCGCTCTTGCCTCAGGTACGTATACTGTGATCTGATTGGTCTTCTGTAAGCTCTTTATTTTTTATTTTTTGCAAGGACAGCTATCAAATTTGCTCAAGTATGAATTACAAAGATTTACACCTAACTTAGATTAAAAATTTAGTGAAAAGTACTTTTTTTTCTGGTTATGCTTTCGAATAAGTCAGAAGTTTGGAAATCTTGTTAATGTAGAACACACGATAGAGATTTTTCCCCACTTAATTGTTTATATCAATTCGTTAGAGTTTATATTTTTTACATACTGCTTGACAAATGATCTGTTTAGTTTTAATTACTGTTTACCGATTGCTAAAGGAAAGCAGTTAAAGAAAGTTTTTCGTATATGGTTAGTCTTGTAATAAAAGATTATCCATTTTTCTTCTAATACATAACTCTCCTTGAATATGAGGATTTAATTATTGATGAAATCTTAGTTTTCGTCTTCTGTATACTTTATACATGTATAGAATATTAGTATTTGTATTTTGAAACTAAACGACCCCGACACGTAGGTTAAACGGCCAGGTTTAGAGACTCCGATATTCAGGTATGTCCTAAATTGAAACTACTGATCAGAGGGAAGACAACGTGTCAGCAACTCCCTAGAGCTACTCCTGCCCAAGTAGTGCGACTGACTGTCATTTTTAAAACGTGTTCACGCCTTGCTTATTTAGTGGCAAGTCGGAGATCCGAACCTTAGCAGTGAAAGACTAGAGGGAAGGCAGCTAGTCATCACCACTCACCGCTACCTCTTTGGTTACTCTTTTACCAACGAATAGTGGGAGTGACCGTCACATTATAACGACCCCACGGCTGAAAGGGCGAGCATGTTTGGTAGAACGGGGATTCGAACCCGCGACCCGCAGATTGCTTGTCGAGTGCCGTAACCGCCTGGACATGGTGGATTATCGAAGGCTTTAATTTAAGTGTTTTTCAGACAACACGGATTCCACCTATGACACTGTACCAGGCTGAAGAAAATTACATGAATTAAGATAAATGTAAACAACGACATTCATATTTGCACATATTATTAAAATATTATTCGTTATTTATTATTTCTCACTTTCATATGAATTGTTTACTGTTCAAGAATAAAAAAGCTACATCAGTTAGCACTCAGTGAAATAGTTAGCGAAGAAAAAAGAAATGATAAGCATGAGAATCACTACATGAAGTTATGGTTGGTTGGGTGATATATCGGCTGCCGTTTTCACATCTCTTGGAATTGCATTCGTTTCTTTTCATTTATTGGTGAAACCAATATTTTTTTGTATTTATATAATCAGTAAGATGTTTTGGTTTCGTTTTTTAAACTAATATTTGCATCAACACATGAAAAAAAGTCCGATATGGTACTTGTACAGAATGTATTGAAGCAAATACGCGTATGTTTACTGAGGTAGCAAATAAACCAAACAAATGCGGTCTGTATCATTTCATAGAACGTTCTAATGCGTAAAAGCCATTTATTATACATTAACCTACATAAAAATGTACTATTGAAGGTCTATGCTTCACATTATTATGGAATACGTTTTTTTTTCTGTTTTATAATGCAGAAGCTAGTTCAATGTTAATTTTGTTGACGATTTGTGGTCATAGTTATTTATATTTTATGTTATTGTGTATTATTGCTTGATTCGATTCGTTATCCAACGTTTAGACTGTTGTCGGCCGGATGTAGCCTAGCTGTTAGCGTGCGAAGCTTTGGATATGTAAGCCCAAGGCTTGAGCCGCGATATGCCACTGAACACGCTCTACTCTTTCGACTGTGGTGGTATGATAACTTTAACATTCAATCCTGCTATTCGGTGAAGAGTAACCACGTAGACGGAGGGTGTCATGGACTGGTTTTCCTTCCTCCGGTCAGCAGTCCCAAACTAGAGATGACCGTGTCTGAACCGTATGTGGTCTCTGACTTGTCTGTTTAGCCCACTTGTTGTATAAGGTGCTGTTCAAGATGAAAAATACAATATACATGAGTAATATGTTTATGGAGCAAATAAGCTTTTCTTTTTCATATGTTATTTACATGGAAGAGGACGTTGTTCATGATAAGCCTGAGTGAAACATAAACATACTGGTAACCCTATAAACAAGAATTTTCGTAGCTGGATTTTTTAAATCGGTATATGAATAGCATATCAATTAAAGTCATAGAAAAAAAAGAAATAAAAACACATGAAGTCGGTGTTGATTGCAGAATACATGTCGATGAGAACACGGTTTAGTGTATTTTTAAGCATGTGGTTTGAAATCGCATGATACTTAAAAGAATTATGTCATATTAATTGTTTTTGTAATATTTTCATTCTGACAATTAAAACTAAACGTTGCTGCTTAGAGGGAATGGTAGTGTCAGCTGGAAACTTGAATAGTCATCTTGAGTTAAAACGAATACAGAAAACACATACCGCCCTTTCAAACGCATCCTAACACCTCGTGTCAAAAATGCTAAAATATCGTGAAAATAAATGAACTGGAGAGAGGAGAGATTTAAGTTGTTCGAAACGTGGAAAATCGATACAAAATAGTTACAATACCTAGGCACGCGCGATCTGTTGTGCCATTTATTCCTATTGAGATCTCGATAGAATATCTACAAAGGTTCAGATCAGCTGGAGCCCACTTGTTAAGATTGTTAAAGAGTATTACATGTATTATCCTTACAGAAATTCACAGTGACTACCTGTAAACATACGCCATGTTATAGGTTCGAGCACCATGCAATTCCCGAATGTGGGTACTTTATATGGCCCAATTTTATATTGCACCCAATATTATTTAGCGTCAATTTGTTGATCAAGAAGCCTGTTAACACTAAAATATTGAAAACGGTCGTAAGATTATTTAGGGATTGAGAGTATCTTTACTGAGTTTTGAATAGAGTTATCTCAAAGCTTTCCATTCTTCATCAACTCTTCATCAGAGAGTTTGAGCTTCCTTAAGAAAGCTTAGATGGTTTTGGGAATAAACAAAAAGTGATATTTAATTAAAATAATTACTGTTAGTATGTGTTTTATGAAAATAACTTTTTAAAGTTCGTTGACTACATAACTTACAATATCAATAAGTAGAATCAAGAATGAATAATAAGAAAATGTGTGAGAGTAAAATGGTAAGAAATGAAGGAGCCTGATGTAATAATGAGGTAAGAGGGAGAAGGAAGAATGAAATAATGTAAAGACAATGGAAGAGAAAAAAAAACTACTATAACTTCATAGAGTGGTAACATAATTTCAAGGAAGGAGTAGAACAAAGTAGTAACACAACAAAAGAATAAAAAGATTAAAAACCAACTATAAGAAAAGCAAAAGAAGAAAGAAAAACAGTGAAAATGAATCAATACCGAAAACGAGAATCAGTAATTTGTCACTAAAGTCCACAAACGCACTTAGAATTATATGGGATAACTCCAGTCTTATAAAACCAAAATATCTCAAAGATGTAATTTTTGAAAACTTGAACATTACTTGTTAAGTAGTCAAATGAATAAAACAACTGTGTTTATTACTGATATATTTCTGGTTTAGCTTATAGAAATTTAAACAATGTTAATATCGACACTCCTTGCTAAGGAGTTAAACGGTAAGACAACTGTGTTTATTACTGATATATTTCTGGTTTAGCTTATAGAAATTTAAACAATGTTAATGTCGACATTCCTTGCTAAGGAGTTAAATAGTAAAACAAGTGTGTTTATTACTGATATATTTCTGGTTTAGCTTATAGAAATTTAAACAATATTAATGTCGACATTCCTTGCTAAGGAGTTAAATGGTAAAACAACCATGGTAATTACTTATACTTTTCTGGTTTAGTCTACAACTGTTAGGGTGCATGCTTTATATTTCGTTTGAAAAGTTTATTTTCTTGTTCTCAGTTACAACAATTGTAGAAATGTTTGTTTTGATTTAGCGCAAAGCCACACAATAAGCTGTCTGTACTTTGTCCACGGAGACTCGAATTCCGGATTTAAGCGTTGTAAGTCTGTAAACTTACACCTGACCTACTGTTGATAAAACTGCTTAAAAGACAAAAGATAGAAAATCTAGTATTCCTTTTTTATATATTCTCGCACCAAACATGCTCGCCCTTTCAGCCGTGGAGGCGTTATAAACTGACGGTCAATCCCACTATTCGTTGGTAAAAACTAAGCCCAGAGTGGCGGTGGGTGGTGATGACTAGCTGCTTTCCCCTCTAGTCTTACACTGCTAAATTAAGGGACGGGCTAGCGCGAGATAG
>NW_013667565.1:57728-76983 GCF_000517525.1 Limulus polyphemus
GGGTGTGATGACTAGCTGCCTTTCCCTCTAGTCTTACACTGCTAAATTAGGGACGGCTAGCGCAGATAGCCTTCGTGTAGCTTTGCACGAAATTCAGAAAATAAACGAACAAACATATATTCTCAATAAACAAAAGGAAAAAATATAAACAATTATATATTTCAAATCATGAAATATGAATCATATAAAATGTACATAACTATGCAGTTATCTGAAATAAAACTTTCAGTTCATTTATTGATCCATCTGATATCCACCCCTTTGTTTATCTATTGCTTATCCCCATTTCAACTCTACGTTCCAGTCAAATGCTGTCTTTCTCATTTTCTACCTTTCTGCCCATCATGTGCCAAGTGTATTGAAATGTATAGCGGTGACAATAAAAATGTCAAGCAAGTGAATAGTTATACCAGGGGGAATTCTCGTGTGTTATGACCCATTTTCATATAACGGGTAATAAGAAACTTTCAGCAAAAATGTCATATTAAGTATAGTAAAATTGATTTATAGCATCGGCGTTTCTCTATGTACATTTACTACCATGGTAATATTCTTGTTGTAATCAACAAACGCATAGAGCAAGTGTTGCGTCTACCTGTTGACTCTCTAGCTCTGTTCGTGATGCCCAAGAAACAGGACTCCCTAGAATATATTTTCTGGTACTGCATACACGTGTGTGATAGAACTCGTCGTAAATATTTATAGACACCTCACGCTCACGCTTACCCGATTCTTCACATGTTTGCTTTCTCTTCCTCTGTTTGGGTAGTCAATCTGTATACATCAACGTTTCATGGCTTTGTAGATGAAATTTTTTTTTCGTCACTTGTTTCGAAAACTAAGAAGTCTTGTAAAATATATTATATAAACAAAATAAGCCTTTTCGATATTATTAAGTGTAAAATTCTTACAAATTTCTTTCAACCTGGTTGTTTATTGTTGAATCTTTGCAGAGCAAAATGAGACACGAATCTTAGTTTGAGAGTGTAGTAGAAAAATATGTTTCCGTTAGCTTTCTTACGCCTATGATTCTCTTTTAAAAAACCATTATTCAACGATAAAGAGAAACCCTTATGTTTTTTAATAACATTATCAGTTTTTAAAATACGCTTCGCTAATGAGTGTTCTGAAATGTTTGACCAACGAAGATTTTGCATGATATAACGATTTTTTATGTTTTTGAAATGTGGTCCGATTTCAGACCGCTATTCATCAATCTTTCACTTAGAAATTTGAAGAATTCTTCAACCATTTAGTGCAGCCGTTTTTGAATTATACAACATTGAATAACTTATCTTTAAAATATATTGAATATGCAAATCAGCAAACTACGTGACAACAAGAGCCGATATAAAGTCGCAGTAGACGCCACCTATTGAAGTTGTTTAGCATTACTTAGATCGTGTGGTGACACTGAAAATTGATCGTTTTGGGAAAGTGTATCTAACAGCTTTTTCTAACACAAGATATTCATACATTCATATCATAAAGATGTGTTCAGATCAATGATTTAGAATTTACGAGACCGGAATACCCTTTATGCTTAATAGCATTGGAAAACATATAAATAAGAATCAGCTTGGGACGCCAGGCTCATTCACAAAGAAGCTTCCAACAAGTTGTAGCATAACCATGGTAATCAACGTGTGGCGTCTTTTTACAGGTGAGAATCCACAAACACAAAGGTCAGTGGCAAAAGCTGTCCACATGCCCCAAGCAACAGTGCGCAACATAATCAGGAAAGATCTCAGTCTAGAAACGAGTTCAATACAGTATGGTTTCACCAAGATAAGGCTTCCAGTCATACCTCCCGTTAAAACTTGGAGAATTTCAAGCAGATGAAGAATGAAACGAGAATGAATGTATTTCATACTAAGACATACTGTTCAAGTCGCTGGACACCAGCGCCTATGGATTTCTGTGATCGGAATGTTGAAACAGTAATAGGTAATTTGTCGTTTTCGTACACAAGATGAGTACAGAAAGCATGCAGATAGGAGTTGTTTGTTTTGGGAATAACAGCCTATCGACGGTTTTGTTTGTTTGTTTTTTGGGTATTAGTATAAAGTTACTCAGGGCTATCTACACTAGTCGTCTCTAATTAAATTTGATAGACTAGAGAGAAAGCAGCTAATCAACAGCACCACCGCCAACTCTTACACTACTCTTGTCCAACCAAATAGGAGATTTTACTGTCACCCCTATAACGCATCCACGGCTTCAATGTGAGGAGAGCGATTTTTTTTTATATTTGGCAGTAACGGACCCACAAATTCTTAGACCGGCATGCTAACAACTAAGCCACTCTCGGTCTCTTTCTGATGGAGTCTTTTGCAATGGAAACTAAGCTACAGGGCTATTATCAAGATGCACGATCGTAGATAGAGCATGACCATACTGGGCGACCTTATGAATATTGTACAAATATCGTCATTTCAAACAAATGACATAACATATAGATTTGAGCGACTTTATAAACGAATATATTTATGATAAGCATGATTATGAAACGGAATGTAAGGTATGCACTTCATGTAATACGTTGATCTACACTCATAATATCCTTCACGGTGGAATGCTTCTCTTATAGATAAACAAACCTGGATCGATAAGGTAGGGAATGCACTAATGTAAACATCTTGAGTTACCAGTCATAACGTCTTTCATGGTGGAATAAATCTCTCATTGCTACCTTATTAACATAATTTCTGCTCTAAAGAAGGATGAATACGTTATATTAAAACGATTTTGGAGTCTCATCACGTCTTTACGGTCCATTACTGTAGAGTTTCACAGTTTAAGTAAATGCTCTGTCATTTTTTCCAGTAACAAGGCTTCAAATTAGCTAACCAGTCGTTACATTATTGTCATCGAGTGACGCAAGTTGTCACTTGATTGTATATAAACACCTTTAATGGACCTCAAATTCCCCTATGTATTTGTTGTGAAATTTATTTGCGCAATAGTTACGCAGAAGCCTACCGACTATAATTAATTTATAAGCAAGACGTGATGGATATTGTGAATTTATGATAATTAATGTAGTTAATTATCTGCTGACAAGGGGTTATATAAAGGCTTCATTAGAAATGGGATTCATATTACGTTGCGGATGGATGGAGCACTTTTTGCGTTGCGGATGGATGGAGCACTTTGTGTATAAAATTACTTGTCTGAGTATGGATTGTTTGTTAGTTTTTTTCGGATATTTGCCGAAGCTACGCAAGGGCTGTCAATGCTAGCAGTCCCCAATTTTGTGCTAACAGACTAGAAAAAAGAGCAGCTAGTCAACAGCACATACCGCCAACCCGTGGGTTACTCTTGTTAGAAGAAATATCACTCGTATAATGTATCCACATTTCGAAAGTATGGTGCGCGATTTTTGTTTTTGCTGTAACGGGATGCGAACCATGGGCTCTCATACCTACAGTCCGACACGCTAACCAGTAAGTTACGCCTGATCACACGATAACGTGTGTTTGTCAAAACACAAGGTATGTATTAAACAATGGACAGTAAAAAAGACTGTGCTTTAGGTATCATGTTAGTGTGAGCCTATATTTAATGATATATATACTTCAATGTGGCTAGATAAAAGAAGTTTACTAGTATGTGTATTCAATATTCCATTCCAAAGAAATACAACACGATGTTATTCATCTTTTCTGTGCATAAACGTTGCAGAGGTCTCTCTTTCTCTCTCCAACAGCAGTTTTTTTGTTTATATGGGTACATTTCAGTGAAATTAATAACAATTAAAAATATACATAACACTAGTTTCACCTTCACATAGTATTTAAAAAAATGTAATAGCTTTCTGTAATAATTACTTTATTGTCTTGTTACGTTAGACCTTTGACGCTTCTCTTTGTATATCTTGGATCACTAAAAAAAAACATGTCATAAGCATTGGTTGAAGGACTTGGTTAGATATGTAAAAAACAGCTTGTCATAATCACCGGTTGAAGGACTTGGTTAGATATGTAAAAACAGGTTGTCGTAAGCACTGGTTGAAGGACTTGGTTAGATATATTAAAAATAGGTTGTCATAAGGAGCGGTTGAAGGACTTGGTTAGATATGTAAAAAACAGGTTGCCATAAGCACCGGTTGAAGGACTTGGTTAGATATGTAAAAAACAGGTTGCCATAAGCACTGGTTGAAGGACTTGGTTAGATATGTAAAAAACAGGTTGCCATAATCACCGGTTGAAGGACATAGTTAGATATGTAAAAAACAGGTTGCCATAATCACCTGTTCAAGGACTTGGTTAGATATGTAAAAAACAGGTTGCCATAATCACCTGTTCAAGGACTTGGTTAGATATGTAAAAAACAGGTTGCCATAATCACCTGTTCAAGGACTTGGTTAGATATGTAAAAAACAGGTTGCCATAAGCACTGGTTGAAGGACTTGGTTTGATATGTAGAGATGAGAAATCTGTAACATTGTGAATTGTAAACAGCTGTGCATGATTGGGCTTTAAGAGTTAACTTCAACATATTGGTAACTGGTATTCACCTAACAAATAATGAACCGGTATGTTTAATATTAAGAAACATTGCACTGGCACATCCTACCCTAGGAATAAGTACTTCAACAGCTACAAAGCTACCATGGGGTTATCAATAATCTAATTGGCCTGACTTGCATTGGGCCCTTCCTACCCTAGGAATAATTACTTTAGTTACAATGCTACCATAGGGTTATAAACAGTCTAACTGGCCTGACTTGCACTGGGCCATTCCTATCTTAGGAATAATTACTTTAACAACTACAATGCTACCATAGGGTTATCAACAGTCTACCTGGTGTAACTCAGAGCACAAGACATTTTCGATGTAGTTGAAAAGCTGTGCGATCAGTATCAACACCTTTGAATTATATCAGATCTGAAATCCTTTCCTCCTTTAAACAAGACAGCCAGATCATAGAAGGAGAGACAAGATAATTCTGCCTCCTCAGTGCACGTGTAAGTAGTGACCAACAAAGGGTAATCAGTACATTCTAATGAACCAGTGAAGGTACAGAAACCGTCATATCTAGACAAAAGCTACATGTATAGATGTTAGATTCTAGCCGTTGTACTTACATGTAGGTAAAGATGGCCTTTTATATGGGATTAAATCTAATTTTTAAATTTGTAGTAACAATAGAGAAAAGCAAGATACTTAGTAAGGACAAAATCCAAGTTATTCTATTCAAAAACATTACCAACAGTTAATTTCGTTATAAAGCCTCTTTCGCAACACTGGATTACACCCAAATCTTGGTTTGTTCGTTTGTTTCAGAATTTTCACGCAAAGCTGTACAAATAGTTATCTGTGTACAACTTTCCATAATTATTACATAATAGACTAAAAGTAAGGCAACTAGTCAGTAACACCAACCGTCAACTATGGAATACTCTTGCCTGACCGAATAATGGGAATTTGACCGTCACTCTTTTAGCACACCCCTTAAAGTGCGGAGCTCGTTTATGTGGCAACAGGCCATGACCATAAATCCCCAGATTCATAACTCAAGCAAGCTAACCACTAACCATTGCCCGTTCCTTTAAATCTAGGAATCAGGCCTTCGTTATTACAGTCCAACCAGGCGAGCTCCTTAAGAAAAGGACTACTTCTATAACTTGAAACTAATAACAAAGCTAATAATATTCAAAACGGTTTTAGAAACCAGACAAACTAATGAACATTGCGTTTGACTCACAAAATCTATTCTTCGAAGCTTTAATAATATATATTATACTGTTGTGTGGTTCTTGGATTTTTAAAAACTTTTTGATAGTGTTTGATATATATATATTAACTTTTAAACTATATTTTGCCAGAAAAGCTTATTCGCTAGCTTTCCAACATTTTTGATCATAGAAGAGCTAAGGTATATGTACGTACATGGACCACACTCTTCCTGGGAGAGTTATCAGTTCATCTTTTATTTTTAATGACATGCTGTTATCGGTACCTAATTGTTGTAAAAATCTTTCATTTGCTGATAATGTAGTTATCTGAAACATTTCTGCTAACACTCTTATTGGTGTAATAAATGGAGAAATTCTTTATCCTAAAAGAAAAAAAAACTTAGTTTATCTGGTTCAGAACTTGGACGTGCTAGGCTGCAGATTGGATTGTCCAAGGCTATATGCCTCTTAATACGCTTCAAATTTTCAGCTGTGGACACGTCATAACCATGACAACCAGTTCTGCTCTTCTATGAAGTGCTGCTACGTGGTTTTCCTCCCTATGGTCAGCAGCTCTAAATTAGAAATGGCTATATCTGAAATGTCTGACCTTGTCATTTAGCCCATGTGCTGTATGAGGTGTAGTTCTGGTTGAAAATACAAAAATACTACCAGTTTCAGTATACACAACCGAGCAATGGGTAGATTTCTTGATGTTATATATGTATGATCGGAAGAATATCTGGTCCAATGATATTAACCAGACTCTTTGGAAAAGAAGTAATTATTTCAGAAACTTATTTGAGCGAAAAAGGAACCCCTTCTTAAAAAAGTCATCAAACTTTACAAAAGTTATAAATAATTTGTCATATAATACACTTTTCTAGCTTTGTGTATTGTCCTCCAAAATTAAACTTAGTAAATTACAATTGTTCAAAATCAAATTCAGAGATCTAATTTAACATCTCCTAAATGTTCCCCAACTAACTTTATAACATTTCTGTTTCTGCCTCCTTTGTTTGATAGACTGCTACTACGCTCTGTTAAACATTTAAAGAAAAACTTAAAAGGGGAACTTATAATGTCCTTGCTTAAGGATTCTGTATAACATGATAGTAATATCAAATTGAAATATTTTCTTCGTATTTTGAGTGACGTCCCAGGTATAAAACATTTTTATCAGTAAGTGGTTTGAAATATATTTTTCATTTATACAGACTTTCGTATAATTCTTTGTTTGTTTGAAGTTAAACACAAAGCTACACAATGGGTTATCTGTGCTCGAAACCCGGTCTCTAGCGTTGTAAGTCCGCAGACATACCGCTGTGCCACTGGGGGGGCCTTTCGTGTAAACTTTTCATTAGTGGAGATAATTTCAACTTTCTACTTTGTGATATTCATGGAGAACCTCTGAAAAGGGTAATGTTGGCTCTAACAGACTTTAATTATAGGTCTTCACTCACCAGTGATTGAAAATGATTTAGTGTAGCTTCTTTATACACTAAAATATTAAAGTGATCGAAAATGATTTAGTTTAGCTTCTTTATACATTAAAATGCTAATGTGATTGAAAATGATTTAGCTTAGCTTCTTTATACACTAAAATACTAATGTGATTGAAAATGATTTAGTTTAGCTTCTTTATACACTAAAATTCTAATGTGATTGAAAATGATTTAGTGTAGCTTCTTCATACACTAAAATACTAATGTGATCGAAAATGATTTAGTTTAGCTTCTTTATACACTAAAATGCTAATGTGATTGAAAATGATTTAGTGTAGCTTCTTCATACACTAAAATACTAATGTGATCGAAAATGATTTAGTTTAGCTTCTTTATACACTAAAATACTAATATGATCGAAAATGATTTAGTGTAGCTTCTTTATACACTAAGATACTAATGTGATCGAAAATGATTTAGTTTAGCTTCTTTATACATTAAAATGCTAATGTGATTGAAAATGATTTAGTTTACCTTCTTTGTACACTAAAATAATAATGTGATCGAAAATGATTTAGTTTACCTTCTTTATACACTAAAATACTAATGTGATCGAAAATGATTTAGTGTAGGTGATTAGTATGCTTTATGTATTATTAATGACCATTATTCCCACGCTTAGTGACAAATTTCATGTTACTACCAAAAGTTATAATTACATTTTATTTTGTTACACGTCATTTGTATAAGTTATTATACTATTTTCTATAAAGTTTGTTTCGCAACCTTAAAAAAAGTTATAGGGAAGTAAGTTTTCCTGACAGTGATAGATGGATGTTTAATATCAGCTTTTAGTTCATAAAAGACATAAGTTACTACTTGAACACGTACGGCAAAACTAAACCTAAGCTTCGATTCTTCAGTCTCAGTTTAATATACTTTTATAAAACTTTGTCTGTGAAAATTGTTTGGGGTTTGATTCTCCTCGGTGGATAGAGCGGTGTAGCTTTATTATTTTGTTTGATTGTTTGTTTGTTTGTTTTTGAATTTCGCGCAAAGCTACACGAGGGCTATCTGCGCTAGCCGTCCCTAATTTAGCAGTGTAAGACTAGAGGGAAGGCAGCTAGTCATCACCACCCACCGCCATCTCTTGGGCTACTCTTTTACCAACGAATAGTGGGATTGACCGTCACATTATAACGCCCCCACGGCTGAAAGGGCGAGCATGTTTGGTGTGACAGGGATTCGAACCCGCGATTTTGTTTGATATTCACCCGATGTAATTATAAAAAGTAGTTTTAATTTCACTATCATAAGTTGGAGAAGAATAAGTTTGTGGAATAGTATTTTTCAGTTAAAGGAGGTGAAGATTTGTTTGTTTGTTTTGAATTATGTACAAAGCTACACAAAGGCTATCTGTGCTCTGCCCACCACGGGTATCGAAACCCGGTTTCTAGCGTTGTAAGTCCGCAGACATACCGCTGTGCCACTGGGGGCGGGAGGTGAAGAAATAGCATTTAAGTTTCATATGTAAGTAAGGATTTTCCGCTCATTACTTTGTTTACAGAGTAATAATTTTGATTCCCACCTAATATATATATCACATTGTTATTGTGGCTCGGTTTGTAGCCTAAGAACTTTAAACCACTAAATCTAGGAACTGATATGTTTATCCCGAATCTAATTAATTCTATAAACATTAAGTTGTGGCTTATATCTTCTAAGCTAACAAACGATGGTTCGGTGTGATTTTATAATAACTATAAATCTCAAGTTCTCTAACTGACGTATATATCATTAATATGATGATTATTTTAATATTGACAATTAGTATTCTCAACTTTAATAATTAATTGACAATAAAATTAGTAAATTTGATTATTTAGGTCTTTCAAATTGACATGTTTATCCCGAATCTAATTAATTCTATAAACATAGAATAAACTTTAGAATAAATATATTAAATTCATTTGAAATATATAACTCATTCGTATACTCCAACTTGTGGTTCAGATTATCTAAAGGAACTTGGAGTAGACATCTAAAAGAAGTGTACATTATTTAAGATGTTTCATGATGTATATGTGCTTAGTACGAAACATAATTGCTTTGTTTCGCTCAGGAGTCAAAGATGTGTTTTTTTGTGAGATTGCAGTGTTACGTAAATTATGTTTACATTGTGACCTAAATAATATAATATCTAAAATATGAGCTGTAATTTTTCGTGAATCTATTTCTAAAACGGGTTTTATATTTTATAAACTCAAGGACAAAAATACGTACAAGTAACTTCCTCATCTTACAAAGTTAATCTGTTTATATTGTGTTCGCTTTTCGTGTTTTTAAGAACTCTGTACATTACATGCTATTAATAATAAAAGCTTCCATGGCAAAGTGTTATATAAACACTTTCTGCTTAGCTTTGATATAAATTTACTGGATTTAAAGTTATAAAAAAAGTATGAAAGTCAGCATGGATGCTATTTTTTATTTACGTATGTATGTATATCGACGAAGAGTGGTGTTAGGCGCACAGTAAACTACTTTTTTGTCTATGTTTATTAAATATCAAAGTCATGTCAAAGGCATCTACGTAATATTCATTATCATGCTTCTTAATTCAAATATGAAAACAGAGTAGCAGCATTTTAACAATGAGCGGTAGTTATCAGCTTACACGGGTTTGATGACAAAAGGAGTGGAATGGATTTGAATAGAGTGAGAAATATGAGCGTATTTCTATGGTTGGTTCAAAATAGTGTATTTTGTATGGCGTAGCTTTGTGTTTTACTAAAAACTATTTCAAGTAGAATGGTACTATCAGAAAGTATTCAGAAACCCACTTTCTGTTAAAGAAAGTTATTATATAGTATGCAATAATCGATTAAACCCAGTTTAATGCCGTTTGAAGACTTATTAATTCAAATTTATTCTCCATATGTACAATATTAACTTCAATTTTCATTAAAATCGGGTCACATAATAAAATCGAACTTTCGATCAATATAATACCAAAGCATAGGCTCTTCATGAATACAGTTTTTAAGTTATTTCATACAAGGGATAGTATAATATCAGATCTTCTTATTTAGTATGTGAAGAGGTTGGAGTAACAGTAGTCTCCCTGGGGAATAAATACATATTCAATAAATTTAATTTTTATGTTACGTCGAGGCTCGCTTAATATGTTGCTCAGTGAAGATTTGTATAATTGTTAGGTATGTAATGAAAATGATGATTAATACTTACATGAAAGTCAGTCGTCTTTTTTTTTTTTACCTCTAGTGATAACTTTACATGAAAAGGAGATTGGTAAAAAAAATCTGAACTTAAATGAAGCATTATGATATGGAGAAAATAATTTTGGCATTTGATTTACAGTTAACAGGTGATATAAATTTCTGGTTTTATCACTGATAGGACCATTAAACTGGAGAAAACATACATATTTTGTGTCTAATTCCATATCACACATATTGTAAACTGTATTTTTATGGTGGTGGTAATCCATATTTTGTACATCATTCTAATTGAAATAAAATTACTCTAACACTCCACTACGATGTTTTCTGATATATGTTGGAATAACTACGTTTTGTCGTTGAAAGATAAATGTATTACAGGTTATCCACTCGTTGCCATTAGTTCCTCTGGAAGTTAGTATCCTTCTGCCCACATGTTTATTACATAATAATACTCAGAGAGTTGGCAGTGGCTTCACCTTCATTAAGGTATGAATTACATTAGTACAATGCCCTGTTTGGTTCTCGTATGCACGCAACATTCTCATCATGTATAGGGCACACATTGGCTGTGCCAGACACAAGAGACATTTACTTGCGTGGAAGTGGTGACACAATCTAGTACTCGAACTTTTACAAAGAACTCAGTTCTCATTAGAATAAAACTAGTTTCTTAATCATACGTAGTTTAATTTTCGACACAGAATTTCACGTATTAATTTTCTAAATCGTAAGTACCACTTTTACTGTTGCGAGACAGATATAACAGTAAAAGAGTGTATGTTGGTATGGTGATTGCACTTGCGCAAACCACTTGCGCACTTGACCACCACTATGCACACAGTTAACTGTCATTCTCTATATGACAAAATAAATTGTTCAAGAATAGTTTATGACAAAATAATGGAACTTTGTTAAGTTAGTCTAACTTAGATGGATGGTATACAACAACTACATCAAATTCTATGCAACTGTACTTGCCTCTACAAACACGTTTTGCGTTGTTGTTTTTGGACTAGTGGTTAGCGTTTCTTATTGGGAGTTCGAAACGTGGTTCTACTAAACACATTTCGCACGTTTATTTGTGGGTTAATTATAAGAGTAACAGTCAATCCTTCTATTCGGTTTAGAGAGGGTGCTGGCGACTGGTTGCTTTCCCTTTGGTCTCCATTTCAAAATTATAGATGACCTTGCATGAACCATAGGGACCTTTGACATGGTCATTTAGCCCGTTATGCGCATAAGGTGTCGTTCTGACAAATAAACAAACAAAATCTTCTCTATATACATGTTAAAACTTATTAATATTACTTTACAGCTTTCCCAGCAGCTATTTAACAATAGAAAAAAAAGGTTACAGTTTGAATACAATAGCCGATATCGATACTTTAAATTTGAAGTCATGGAAATAATCTAAGCACTACAGAAAAACAAAACATAAAAGGCCCGGCATGGCCAGGTGGTTAGGGCGCTCGACTCGCAGTCTGCGGGTCGCGGGTTCGAATCCCCGTCACACCAAAAATGCTCGCCCTTTCAGCCGTGGGGGCGTTATAATGTGACGGTCAATCCCACTATTCGTTGGTAAAAGAGTAGCCCAAGAGTTGGCGGTGGGTGGTGATGACTAGCTGCCTTCCCTCTAGTCTTACACTACTAAATTAGGGACGGCTAGCGCATGTCCGTCGTGTAGCTTTGCGCGAAATTCAAAAACAAACAAACAAACAAAACATAAAAAAAACCGTCATATACTTGCAATGAACTTCTAGAAAATTCAATCATTGTGATACCAATATACGATTCAGCTGGATAGTGGAAGTCCCTTTGAAACTTGCTCTAGCGCTACAAGAGTCGAAATGTTTTTCGAAAGAAATTAATTTTTTTGAAGTGTTCCTATTATTATTATTTTTGCGGTGTTAATGGCGGCAGAATGAAGGTTAATGTTTATTTATATAAATATGTCAAATTGCATGGAGTAGCACTGAAGGGTGTGGGCGGTCATCACTTGTAGCATTGAGATTTCTCGACACGTGACCAAATATGTAACCCGTATGTACTATAAAAGAAACAGTCATGTTTGCTTGGGGAAGATGCAATATATTGGGAAACCTTACTGTTTGGCGAATATGTGAGTGTATATATATATATTTTTTCACAAACGAATTCTAACGTGGTTGCATTATTCATGCAATTACTGAAACTCAAATCACTGATTGTGCCAACGGAATTGAAGGATTCTAATACTAATTTATTAATTGATCTATTTTTTTCAAAGTATCTAACTTAATTACTAAATGCGGTTTTAGTAAGCTTAACTTTACTGTTTTGAAACTACAGAACTGTTAATATTGGTTCATATCAGTTGGTAAAATAACTTTCAAAAATGATTTGTTACTCCTGATTTGTTTTTGTTCTCAATCTTTAACCTTTAGATTGCGGTTCATTAAAAATATAGTAATAAAAACGAGTTCATGTAAATAAAACATTAAAGTAAATGAGTAAAGCACTACTTCCAGCTTACAAATTTAAAATAACATTTGTAACCTGGATGACGTCTATGCGCCCATGGGCTAAACCGTCAGATCATAGATCCCTAGGGTTCAGGTATAGGCGTCTAAATGTTTAACCAGAAGGAAGGCAGCCAGCCTTTTGAAAGGAATTACAGGATTGACGGTCACTCTTATAACAAACCCACAGCTGAAGGTGCGGAACATGTGTTTAGCTACATCGCGGCGAGAACCTCGGACATTACGTTCCGCAGCCTGCTAACCAGTGGACCACACCCGGCTCCAAAATGTAAATGAATATTTTTATTTTCTTACTTCCCACACATGCACTTAAAGTGTTAACTACATATCCATAAGATGGGCATGTTTCTTACATATATTATATATATGTGTGTATATATAAAGGGGAGGGAAGCATAGAGATACTTTTAGTGTCTGCGTTTGAAGCGCATATAAAAATATATTAATGCGAATAACATGTCCACGCTCTGTATTGTTGTACCATGAGTAAATATTAGACCATATTATCGATCCAAAATCGTAGAAGTTAATTAGGCTTTAGAACAAAGTCTGAATGTCATCGTACGAGGATTTGTGTTCGTATTCGGTTTCTAATATATTATTTTTTTATTGATCCCAAACGTTAAATTAGTGAATACATTCTTATAAATCCTGTAGAATGTTCCTAGCTTTTTTTTCCAGAAATATTCTGCTTTCAGAAATACGAAGTAGCTTGATGAGTAAAGCAAAAATTACTACCTATATGTACAAAAACAAAATACATTTCTTATTAAGACCAATATATTACAGTGGACCAGCCGTATGTCTGCATACTTACAACGCTATAAACCGGGTTTCGATACACGTGGTGGGCAGAGCACAGATAGCTCATTGTGTAACTTTGTGCTTAACTACAAACAAACGTATTAACATTGCCGCTTTTATGTATTTTTCTTGGAAATTGAGTTGTTTATTTAAAAAGTTTTGGCCAGGCATTCTTTTATCAGTGTTTAATATTTTAGAAAACTTGTGTTTAATAAATAATAGTCCGCGAAACGAGAGTAAAGTATTTAGTTTTTAAAAGTATGTGTGTTTTCAAATTCGGTTTGATATTTGATACTTTTACACATATAATATCACGTGATAAAGGGAAGCTACTTTCATTTCAACTTACGAATCAGTAAAAAAAGAAACATAGATAATATATATACTTCGAATATGTAGTGAGAACACAAAATTTATATTCGGTTAGCTGATGCTGTTTTTGTATAAGAGTACAGAAATAGTTTTACACGTAGTAAATGTGTTCGGAAAGGCTTTTTAATTAGGAAAACAAAATTACAATGACAGAATAATGCAATTTCTTTTGATATGCTAGAAACTTACTCTCAGTTAAATTTTCTCTTCTTCATTCCAATTTTGGGAGCGAGAAAACAGTAAACTATTCTATTAAGATAGAGATGTGCGCTATGAAAGAAGTTTGGTGGGAGAATAGTTCTTGATTAGTATTAATGTATTTCTTTGTGTGGATTTTCTTTATTTGCGCTCCATCTGAGGACTGCAATGTCGAGCTATATCACCTATCACTGTCTGGTAACTGTAAGGATTTTGTTGCCCCGAAAGAGCAGAGTGAAAAAAAAAATCCCATACTCCAAATCCAGCTGCAAAGCTAGATAATCTCAAATAATCTTTAGCTTTGAAATAAAATACAAATAAGGCTGTCTTCCATACCTAATCTTTCATCAACATAACAGCAGACAGTATGGAATTTGAAATTCAATATAAACAAATCAGTTTGCATTTTACATTGCAATCTTTATTAGTATTATAGCTGAAGAAATTAATGCGGTACATAATGTCGGAAGTGATAGTTGTCTAACTTCATTTGTTTTAACTATTAACTTTCACATATATATGCGTATTTGGCCATCTTACTTCTATTACATTTTGTTAGTTTCTGTTAGAGGTAAGCTGTGTACTGGTGAAGCATTTACAGTTTAAATAAAATGAAGAGAAAAATAAGTTGATCCTAGATTATACGATGCAAGAAGTATAAACACTTTTAAAACTAGGAAAACTGAGAAGTTTAAAGATGCTGATTAAACATAAAAGTTGACCCTATTTAACACTAATTAATAACTAGAATAACTTCTAAAACTAAGAACACTGAGAAGTTTAAAGATGCTGATTAAACATAAAAGTTGACTCTATTTTACACTAATTAACAACAAGAATAACGTATAAAACTAGGAAGGTTGAGAAGTTTAAAGATGGTGATTAAACATAAAAGTTGTTCCTATTTTACACTAATTAACAACTAGAATAACTTCTAAAACTAGGAAAGTTGATAAGTTTAAAGATGGTGATTAAACATAAAAGTTGACCCTATTTTACACTAATTAACAACTAGAATAACTTCTAAAACTAGGAAGGTTGATAAGTTTAAAGATGGTGATTAAACATAAAAGTTGACCCTATTTTACACTAATTAACAACAAGAATAACTTATAAAACTAGGAAGGTTGAGAAGTTTAAAGATGGTGATTAAACATAAAAGTTGAATCTATTTTACACTAATTAACAACTAGAATAACTTCTAAAACTAAGAAGACTGAGTAGTTTAAAGATGGTTATTAAACATAAAAGTCATTATATTTTATACCAATAAGCAACTACAATAACTTTTAGAACTAAGAACACTGAGAAGTTTATCTACATTATCATAGTTGAAACAGAACACAAGTGCTCAACCATGGGTATGGACTGAATGAAAAAACAACAACAAAAAACATCACTTGTCCAAATTTGTGTTTCTTATTAAACTCAATGACTGAATATCTCTATTCGGTGGTTAAGAAAGAACATTTGGTATGATATCAAACGTGTAATTTATGTTGATTGACATCAGCATTGTAGTAGTATAGCTCTGTTGTTCTTCGCGGCATATATATCGTGAATCAGTTTCAATGTGATAACCATTTATTTCCGAATTGGCAACGTATTTCTAGTATTTATCATTGTAGTTACAAACATTGTAATATAATAAAAAAGATACAGGTTAAAATGCCCGGTAGAGAACAAGCTCTCATTATGAAAACACTTACCTGAAATTTAAAGTCAAATAATTCCTCATAACATTAACAACAATTTCAAAATCAGGTGCTATTTGGTCTATGATAGCAATATTGACCTATTACACAGTGTCATAAAAAAATCAGGTGATTCATGGATAACATTAAACCTACTTATTAATTTCAGTTCAAGCCTATCATAAAGATTTATGAGAATTGTTGTTCAAAAACTCTGGAAGCACAAAGAAAATTCACTTTTTTTTATGAACACCAAGATTTTTGCACGTTTACTAGTGAGAAATGTTGTTTAGTGACTCGAAACGCGAGAAAAAGACACTCTTTGTCAATACCAAGTACTAGACAGGTTCAATAATAAGAATGGTTTGTTTAGTCATTCGGGAAATATAAGAAAAAAAAACGTCACTCTTATCAACGCCAATCGTTAGACAGGTTTAATAGCAAATTTCATGTAATTTACACGTATGCATGATTGTAATCTGTTTACTGTTAGGAAGAAAAATGAAAGCCTGAAAAATGAGTGTGCAACAGTAATTATATTTTTAAAAAGTGGAAAAATGGACATTTTCTAGAAACCTCAGTTTAGGCCTTATCACGAATATAAAATATACTATCAAATGGGATGAAGTTATTTCGTGTAGTCGTTGTTATTCAATGAAGTAATGTTTCGAGGAATCAGTCTGAAGATCATTTAGTATTTATCGTTTTCGACAAAATACCATGTTTTTTATCGTTGTTTCATTCACATTGCTAGTAACGTGTAAATGTTTGTGTAGGGATCTTTAGCATTGTAAGTCCACAGACAGACCGCTGAGCCACTGGGGGAGGGGGGGATAAAGACTAGATTTTATAATCGGATGTGTAAAAACGTAATCATAATCTCATCATGTCCTCTTAACCGTTAGATTTACCAAAGTGACAAATTACCAATGTTACTAATTACAAGGAGTATTCCAGAAACTTCCATAAGAAGTAAGTACATGTGATGTCTGACCAAACTTTGAGCCAGAAGGTTGAAACGTTAATGCATCTGTATACAGTAGAGGTTTAAACGTCGAAAGCAAGTTACCCGCAGATGTTGTTTTTTTCTTTTAAATGTAAATTTTCAACTATTATACTGTACTGCATTTACAAATAGCGTCTCATTTTTTCTTGCTTCTCATCTTCTATATTCCAAATGATAAGTTTTGGTGCTGAACGAAAAGCTTCATGGGTGATGATTTGTGTGAGACAAAAGACAGATCTTAAATGCTATTTTTTACATGCCTCTGATTTCGAGCCACAGTGAATAAGTTGAAAGGAATGTGAAAATAAAACATTTGCAATTAACTTATTCACAGTACACTTTCCATTCTTCAGTAGTCCATTACGTCTTTTTCCCACCCAAGTCTTCCACTGTTATTGGCAGCTATTAGAACATTTTCATATGGAACGCCTTCTCGTAGGGGAAAGAGATACCATTGTTTCTTGAGTTGAGCCTCCCAGTGGCACAGCGGTATGTCTGCGGACTTACAACGGGTTTCGATACCCTTGGTGGGCAGAGCACAGATAGCCCATTGTGTAGCCTTGTGCTTAATTACATACAACAACATTCTTAGGTTGCATTTAACTGTGCTGTCATATCCATGGCTGTAAGGTATCTTTTCCTTTTGATTAATACTATAATAATTTGATAATTTATTTATACTTTTCTCTTACGTCCGCTTCGCTTTCTTCCATAATACTTCCCACTAAGTGTCATCTAAAACGTGTCGTTACTAATTGGTCAGCTGGTAGGCAACATATGTACTGGTCATGTGTTGCCAAATGGTGTATAACTTCTCTCAGAAGTTTCCAGAGTGTTCCTTTCGTAATTTGTAAGACTTCTATTATGGGAAATTTGGTTATTTTGCCTTCACTTAACTGAACATGATTATGATTAAAATTGCACGTGTTTATGTTTATTGTTATTATAATCAGCAAGTTTAATTATACGCAATAGAATCTCACATTATCTGAAAAAAATTTATCTCATTCCAAACATTCGAATGGTAGTGTTTAGATTTAATATCTCTAAAGGTATAGGTTCCAGATGCACTAATTAATGGTTGATAATCTTTAAAACAAATTTATAGTGAAGTTAGTTCCGCGTTTGTATGATACGTGAAGTGCTATTGCTTCTGTTACTCAACTTAGAAGACAACGTACTTCTTACACTAAAGTAGTGATCCAGGAAATATTATCTTCAACAGAAACCAAAACGATCAACTGGAAATATTTGTAACATCTTTGTTAGGAAGTTGGGAAGAGATGATTGCAATGCTGTGGCTATTATACTGTATCCTAGTAACAGGTCATGCATGGTCTCTAGCTACTGACTGGAATAAATAAATTGTAATTGTGTGAACGATTTTATTTAAATTCCAGAACTGTTTCAAGTATGTGATACTCTGTTTGGTAAACACGTTGAATCACCTTGGTGAATGTTACAAATACAGGGAATGAAATTGGAAGCCGTTGTAGTAAATTGTATTATTTAGTGTTTTATTCAAATCCACCTCTGCATATACTAGTACAGAAACTTCAACATCAAAACAGTTTAATTAAGAATTCGAACAAGTGTCTATAACATTAGACATATTAGAACGTAGACATTTTAGTAAAAATGATTGAACGATAGACAGTTCAGCACCTTTCAATAATTAGACATTTATTCTTGAACTGTGACTCATAATGCTACGTTCTGTAGATCTGAGATTCGGTTAACGACGACATGGCGCCATTTCTTGTTCGTGATGTCAAAACTGAAGACTGCCACGCCCAGTAAGGCCGTAGTCGTGTACTGAGATGATAGAACGAACTCTTAACAGCTTTAGCTTATCGATAAGGCACTGTTAACTGATCTATGATTTCTTGCTTTTTTACTGCAGCTTATACTAGCTGTTTGCCTGGTAATGTTAAGATAATGGGAACCTACTCTTCTCTATATATGTGTTTTTGTAAATCTTTGAAAGAAAATACAACAGCTGAGTTATATTAAGTTTAATATTAAAAAAAAGAAAACATAATATACCATTGACGAATCTCTTTAATTTCAAACAACTAGATAAATTTTAAATTTAATAAAATTGCTATGGTTTGTTTTTAATTGTTTGAAATAAAAAAATCATCAAAAGTGGTGGAGATGCCGTTGTAGTATGCTTTCTTTCCATTAGATGTGTACCCGGCATGGCCAGGTGGTTAGGACGCTCGACTCGCAATCTGAGGGTCGCGGGTTCGCATCCCCGTTCCACCAAACATGCTCGCTCTTTCAGCCGT
>NW_013667565.1:77935-79977 GCF_000517525.1 Limulus polyphemus
CCCAGTGAAAGAATAGACCATTCCAAGCTTTTACTTGTTGTTAAACAAATGTTTAAACAACTCTATTTATTCAACTTCAGAGTTTGTTCTGTCTCTGGTTCCAAATCGAAATTAAGGTGATTGGGAGCATTGATAGAAACAATTGTACTTTACATACAAAGGTAAGACAATCCAAAATAAATTTTACTTTTTTCTTTATAATAAAAATAAAAAAAACGAAATTTTTATTCCTTTAATGCATTTTTGGTAAAGCGCGAAATAGTAACTTCTAGAAAAGGACTTCCTTTTTTTAGAAAAAAAACAATAAGCAGAACCAAAAGTATTCCATTTTTTCTTTATAACCTGCGTAAATGATAAAAGTCGACAACAATCTTCGTTTTATTCTATGCTTTTTAAGCCTAATCTTGTTAATACTTTGAAAGAAATATTTAACATTATACGGTTTACTCACATGCTCGATTGCGTATAATGCTAAAATTTGGGGTTTGATACTCGTGAAAGGCACAGTACCAATAACTCGTTATCTAGTTTTGTCCTTAGAAATATAAAAGCAATCAAAATCTCGTGCTATAAGTTTGTATTAGACCAAAGTGTGTTTTTGTACTTTTTTCTACTAGTTTTCCGGAACGTTTTCGACTCTAGGAGTAAAATGATGCATACTTTGCTGTAGGCAGATACAACCTGTCTATTGTTACTTTCTTTTTATCCCCTTTAGATTGTAAATCTAAGGCCATCTGGTTTTGCTCCCACTAAGAGTAGAACCCTCTAAACTTATCTGCGTTCTCTGGTGTTTTTGCGATTTTGGACTGTTTACGTATCGGAAGATCATTTAATGTGATATATATATATTTTTTACCTGCATTCCGCGTCTTGTAAAATTCTGGCGTTCTAGCGTTATACATCAAACTTGAGTTATTCCTTTTTCTCTTTTATATTTCTAGTTTATCTCTTTTCTTCTGCAATTTATGTAATAATTTTGCTACGCAAATTTTGTTCTCTGTTTATCAAGAAACCACTTCAATTTTACGGGATTGTTGGAGCGAAGATAACGTCTAAAGTTTCAGGCAAACTTCAAAACCTATTTGATAACATTGTATGCATTTGAATTTGAATCTATCTATAAACAAGCATGCTCAAAAAAAAAAACCACCAACATAGAATTTTCGTTTTTGTTTTCCAAACGCTGTTTATCTAGTTGTCATTTACAGTAATTAGAATTACAAATATTGTGTACTAAGTAGTTTCTGTGTATTTTTGTATGATCAGGATTTTAATTTACATGATTATTCGATTGTTCGAGATATTCACACTTGACATTAAAAGTGAGGGATGACTGACATTTTTGGTATTCAATCTATGTATTATTCAATTCACCATTTTCATAGTTGCTTTAGTTGTTTGCCCAAACCTTAAGCAGCTGGTTGCGTGCGCGTATGACAATGTACCGTAATTGAAATGCAGGCAGAAAAGTATATTTATAGATAGAGTACCCTTCAGTTGAGAAATATTGTTTAAAAGTATCCGTCGCTTTTTTTTGTTAACTCGTTCAAATAGTTTTTGTTTCTGTTCAATGAAATTGTCTCCTCAGTTATTAATTATACACATTTTCTTGTTATTCTGGTGCACCAGTTTTTTAACTCTGCATGAAATCTGTAATAAAACAGCCAGTTGCGCGTGTAATGGTAAGGAAACCTCTTTAATGGTTTTGATCTTTGGGAGATTAAATAAACTATTTAAGTGCTGGTACTGGTAAACATGGTAGTAATGGACCAAGACGGGCTTGTTGCCGGTAAACAGCTCTACTGAAACTTAGACATACAGGGGCAGAAGAGGGAGAAAGTTGTGTGGATTACTGACGCATTCGAGACACAAAGATCACTTGATATTTTAAATCATCCTAGTTTGTCGTTTAGAATAATTTCTAAATACTCACCTAGTATACAAACTGACCTGACACAGACCTAGTATACAAACTGACCTGACACAGACCTAGTATACAAACTGACCTGACACACACCTAGTATATAAACTGACCTGATACA
>NW_013667565.1:80951-82173 GCF_000517525.1 Limulus polyphemus
CCCTCAGATTGCGAGTCGAACGCCCTATCCACCTGGCCATGCCGGGCCATTGTCCGTACTAAGAGACATTCAATATCTGGCGTTAATTTAGTTTTTTAAAATGCAGGAAATAGTCACATGTTATTTTTCATGAATTTGCTCTAAATCCTACCAGTTATGTTAAGTTACTGGCAAAACTGAACAACAGCCTTTACGCACATTGGCCAATATTTATGTATAGATTTTACCATTAGTTTTTCACCATAAAAAATTCTATTGAAAACTGTGATTGATGGGAAAAAATGTTCAGTGTTTCTGTCCGAGCTTATTATGAATTAGGCTACGTTACTAGAACGCTCTATGAAAATAGACTTTTACAGCTGGTGGTATTCCCACGTTGCATCTTTGCATTTTTAAAAACTTATTCATAGCAGTTTCATTGTTTTGTATTCAGGTTCGACAGGTTTTGAAATATATGTATTGTTGCAAAGTCTTTAATATATGTAAATATATTACATGTCATCATACAGAAGTCCATAAAAGGGATGTGTATGTATAATATTAGTTTATAGATCGGTGGAAAATGTATTTTCATCAAGGTTACCGTCATGCTCAGTAAAGCCACTTAAACACATCAATGTGTTTTAAATGTGTATATAAGCTCACATGTTAATAACTTATTTAGTAGAAGGAAGAATGCAAATTACGGCTATGTTGTTATAAGGCAATATTTTTTGCAGACCATCAGATATAAACACGTGAGTCATACATGAGAACTGTTTTAGTCTGTTCTTCAGGCATTGTTTTCGTCCTAAACACTTTTACATTCAGATATCGAAATACAATGACGAACCTTGATTTATTTTCTTCACCAAAACTTGAATTTCAGAGAAAATATTTTGTAGAAGCCAAATAAAATTTCTTACTTTCTACCACTATATTAGGCCTACTATATTTATTCGCTTCCCTCTTCCAAACCGCACTGATGAGCCGTGAATTCAAAGACTAGATTAGACCTTTACATAATCTATATTCATAATCTATTGTCCGCCGAGTACTAATAGATAATTAATTGTGACAGTATGTCACATGTCATCTAAACACCTAAAGTATTTTAAGTTATTAGTGGTGAGTAAAATAATATATATCTAAACCTAACAGATTACCAAACCGTATTAATATACTTGATAAGCTTAATTAACATTAGTGATACTACAGTCTCAAGAGAACTCGCGGAAGTTTT
>NW_013667565.1:83161-84923 GCF_000517525.1 Limulus polyphemus
CACACCTGGTATACAAACTGACCTGAAACACACCTAGTACACAAACTGACCTGACACACACCTGGTATACAAACTGACCTGACACACACCTAGTATACAAACTGACCTGACACAGACCTAGTATACAAACTGACCTGACACACACCTAGTATATAAACTGACCTGATACAGACCTAGTATACAAACTGACCTGACACACACCTAGTACACAAACTGACCTGACACACACCTGGTATACAAACTAACCTGACACAGACCTAGTATACAAACTGACCTGACACACACCTAGTATACAAACTGACCTGACACAGACCTAGTATACAAACTGATCTGACACAGACCTAGTATACAAACTGACCAGACACACACCTAGTATACAAACTGACCTGACACAGACCTAGTATACAAAGTGCCCTGACACAGGCCTAGTAGACACACTGACCTGACACAGACCTAGTATACAAACTGACCTGACACAGACCTAGTAGACAAACTGACCTGACACAGACCCAGCAGACAAACTGACCTGACACACACCTAGTATACAAAGTGTTCTGACACAGACCTAGTATACAAAGTGTTCTGATAGAGACCTAGTATACAAAGTGCCCTGACACAGACCTTGTATACAAACCGTCCTGATGAAGATGTAGTACACAAATTGTCCTTATACAGACCTAGCACTAGACAAACGTTTCTGATAAAGACCTAGTACACAAATTGTCCTTATACAGACCTAGTACACAAACTATCCTGATACAAACCCAGTAGTCATTTTGTCAGATGTACTTAGTATTTACTACATGATGTCGTATAGGATTATGTCTTCATGATATTATAGAACTGTTCCCCGGTGGGAGAGCGGTAAGTCTTCCGAGTTACAACGCTAAAATCAGGGGTTCGATTCCCCTCGGTGGATACAGCAGATAGCCCGATGTGGCTTTGTTATAAGAAAACACACACATTATATAATTAGGGAGTTGTAATATTGGGAAGAACCTAATATCATACCAACAATGTGAAAAGGTCACATGAAACTAAGACAAGAAAGCTGAGAAGTAAGCTGCTCTAAAAATGATGTAACAGGTTTAAACACATGATGTAACAGGTTTAAACACATGATGTAACAGGTTTAAACACATGATGTAACGGGTTTAAACACATGATGTAACAGGTTTAAACACATGATGTGACAGGTTTAAACAGATTACTATTCCTTTTGTTTGTTGCTCAAACGTTTACGTACATATGATCGAAATCTTTTGGAGTTCGCCTTGTGATATTTTGTATGTAAAAGTAAAGGGTATAACTCGATGTTATTAAAATATATAAAATAATAATCGTGTAAAGTGTAGAAACTTCTTATTCGAAATGTAATTCAGAAGTTACTCGTTTGTTTAAAATAACTTCGTTTTTCTGTGCACCGGAATGGCGGATGATTATAATCCTTCACAAAGTTTGCTGATTTGAAAGTTTTAGGGACTTGCTAAATCAAGGTATTCGAATGTAAACATTATATCTTATGACGAAACATTATTATGTATAATTCATACACAACTCAGTTTAATGTAGTTTTTTCCTTACAGTAATCGCACCTCGTTATTTTAGACTTTTGAAATGACTAAATATAACTAAGTACATTATCTAAAATATAGAATAACCTTTTCATTTCCAAATATAACACACTTAAGTCTCAGTTGTCCGTACCAAAGTTGGTTGTTTTGAATTTCGCGCAAAGCTACACGCAAGGGCTATCTGTGCT
>NW_013667565.1:85887-97410 GCF_000517525.1 Limulus polyphemus
AGTGATACTACAGTCTCAAGAGAACTCGCGGAAGTTTTCTTCTTTTCGTGCATAGCTTCTGTTAAGAGTAAATCACTGCTAACTACTAGTTCTAGTGCTTATAGGTCATTGGAAGTAGCTTGTTTTCAAGATATAATCGTGAACACTCATGTCACATATAAACAATTCTTTGTTCAGCTTAACGAATTGGGTAATTGTGCGCGTCGTTCAGAATGAATAGTGCGTGGTTTTGCTAAGGATATCTATTTAAAAATAACATTTTATATCAGATATACTTGAAAGATGTGGCACAAATTTAGTTGCAAATTAGAGTATTAGTGGAGAACATAATAAGTGTGGTTTTAATGGTTGTAATATAAAGGAAAGGTACGGGTTACTCTGGTATGAAAAATAGTAGCAAGGTAATGGATTTGGAGGCTTGTGAATTCTTGTGTCGTGAGGATTATGTAACACTGGTAATTCGTTTTGGACGTTTGATAACTTTTTGTTGTAGGGGTTTTCTCTTTAGTTATTCGGTAAGATAGGTTTTGATCTTTCAACCATTTAAAGAGGAAGATCTAATCAATTTGCAGCTAGAAGTCTTCCTTGAAAGTTTTCGCTTGGGTTGGGATGCATTTTACTGAAATCAGTCCATCAGCTGTCTTTCCCAAAACTTAGCTCGGTTTCAAAGGATTAATTTTATAATACTAGAACGTCAAGGTTAAGCTGTTTATTACTTACATTCCACGGACCAATCTTTTAACAATAGAACGCTAAGGTTTAACTATTCATTAGTTTTACCTGCCCTTACGTACCAATGGATTAATATTATAACACTAGAACGCTAAGGTTAGGCTACTTACCAGTTTTATGTGCCCTTATGTTTGGTTTTGTGCTACAACTTATAAGAGCAAAATGGTTTGTTCCTCTAAAATCTTGTTGGACCAGTTAACTTGGTTTGTATTTTTTTCTTTTAAAGCCCCAGCATTGATCTCTGAACTTATATCAGTCTGTAAGTAAAATGAGGTGGAAGAAAGCCCACTAGTCATATTAGTTAACACGTGCAAAAAACTGTTCATATATTTTTGGCTATGAGTTTTTCAAGTACAAACTTTTAGCTCATAGCTCTGTCATCACTTAACCGATCTGTGATCTAATTACAGTTTTGGACTCAGGAGGACAAACCCTTTCGATTGATGTATTTTACCACGCCCAAGGTCTGATAGATTAACTTACTCTAATCCTGCCAAAAATCATTTCAGTTTGAGGGTAGGCTGGTCTCTATCCTGATGACTAATAAAATTGAATCGGGTACACGCACGCCCCACGCTTGGTATTGCTGGCGCACAAAAATGTAGCTAATAAAATTGTTTGTTTATAGTTAAGCAAAAAGGTACACAATAGGCTATCTGTGCTCTGCTAACCACGAGTATCGAAACCCGGTTTCTAACGGTGTAAGTCCGCAGACATACCGCTATGTCACTGGGGGCAGCTAATAGAAAGGGGGGAAAGGTCTCGTACATTAATTTACTCGAATCCTGTTTGTTTGTTGTGGATTTCACGCAAAGCTACACGAGGGCTATCTGCGCTAGCCGTTCCTAATTTAGCAGTGTAAGACTAGAGGGAAGGCAGCTAGTCATCACCACCCACCACCAACTCTTGGGCTACTCTTCCACCAACGAATAGTGGGATTGACCGTGACATTATAACGCCCCCACGGCTGAAAGGGCGAGCATGTTTGGTGCGACGGGGATTCGAACCCGCGACCCGCAGATTGCGAATCGAGCGCCCTAACCACCTGGCCATGCCGGGCCTCTCTAATCCCGTGCCGCGGCTATTGAGGATTCCCTCTTGTTTATTTTAGAATTGAAGGAGCGCAATATGTAGCGCTTATCATGAGCTGTAGTACGTATAAAGTAGGAAAGTTACTATAATGATCCTTTTTATTATTATTATTGTATGGTATTTGTTTATTGGTTATTTTTTATTTAGTCCCAAAGCCAGTTGTTTGAAAATATGGCAAGAATTATTTAGTTTGTTCATTTGTTGTTAAGCACAAAGATACACAATGAGCTATCTTTGCTGTGCCTATTGCGGGTATCGAAAACTGATATATAGCGTTGTAAGCTCTCAGATTTACCGTTGACTCATGGGGAGGGGAAAATATTTAGAACATTACCTTTTAAAATACAGAGCGGGACATAACTTTTAATTGTTTCATTAAGAGATTTAATACCAAGGTCTCTTGACGTTTCTCTGAAGTTACCGTTGCAGATGATGCGTTTGTTGTTTCTTCCATATTGCCAGCTTTTTCTCGTTTTTGTAGTTACTGTTAAAATTTGCGTTACAACCGCGGTTAAATGTAAATATTACTAAATTTAAAAGTTTACCTTTAAATCACGAACACGAGTGAACACGCGTAAAAAGTTGAATTTTATATGTGAATTTAGTCTAATCTATCCACTGTTTTCTGACGACTCAGCGAAAAGAACGAGAGCTTATAAGGCTCCAATTCGGAGTTCAATCCCTCGGCCGATACAGCGCAGATAGTCTATTGTAAAGTTTGAGCTTACTTGAACAGATTATTAAGCTAATACTGTTATTAGAAACACACCTGTTTTCCTTATAATTCTTATTTCGACCGTATTTAGTTGCTCAAATTACACTGGGATCTTTCATTTTAGTGCAACCCAGATGTGACTGTGATTCAAAAAATAACAGTGAATATTTTACAAGCAAAGGTAAAAAAAAAGGTGTGTGTCTTATATATTTTCAACTCGTACAGTTAGGATATCAAACAAAACCAATACGATATCCTAACCTAAAACACACACACGGAAAATAACCGAGTAGGTTTAGTTCAAAGTTGGTGAATGGACCAACTTCATTCAGCATTAAGGTACTTTAGGAAAATTCAGCCTTCTGCGAATGACGCGCCACCTGTTTACGTTCTAGCACCGTGAGAAGGTTATTCAAGTTTTTGATACTAGTTGTTGTACCCCATCCACGCACGGGGAAGACAGTGGGTCTCCTGGAGGTGGTATAGGGCCCTTAAGGGGAGTGACATAAGAAAGTCAAATTGCAATATGCCCCTATAGAGGCCAAACATGGGTTCTAGGGTTCTGAGGATTATCCACCAAATTTGATGATACTAGGTCCAGCCGTTCGCCAGTTATACGTGGACACACACACAAGTATTTGTCAATTAATGACTTAATATAGTAAAGTCCCATTTATATAACTTTTGTGTTTCATATTAATTTTTGGCCAAGCATCACTACTGCAAAGAGACAGATGTGGTTAAGTGGTTAGCGTGCAGAGATTTAAATACATGGTTCGCGGCCCGTTATAGCAAAAAAAAAACGACTCTCCGCACTTTTGGGTCTTGGGTGTATTATAAAAGTAAGGGTGAAATGTATCCCACGATTATAGTAGTACAAGTGTTGGCGGTGGATGCTGTTGACTGTAGCTTCCTTCCCTCTAGTCTATCAGTTAAAAATTAGGGACAATTCATGTAGATAGCCCTTATGTAGTTTTGGGCAAGTACCCAAAACAAACAAAGATTGATGTGACAGTTAAATGATTTTCTTTCACGCGAATAACTTATAATTATGTTGTGCGTTGTTGCTTTCTGAACAGACTCGCACCACTATGTCTCTTAGTTTATATGATACTTATAAACTCTTACTGACATTAAAATTTAACGTATTCTGTTTATTTCCTACATAATATAACAGATATTATTATTTTTAACATTATTCCGAAGGATAATTGTTTACAGAGTAGTTTAACAATGGAAGATTAAAGTGGGAATGTAATGTTTTGATGTATTAAACAGGGATCCCATGCATCGAATACCATTATAACTAAGTCTCAGCCGTTGAAGAATGAAACAGGTAAATGTTTTAATGCTCTAAAGGTCAGAGTCATGTTGTAGCATTCTTTTGTACAAATAGCCCTCATTTGAACAATACCAAAGCACAAGCTCACTTCCCTTGAATTAAGGAGTTCTTTCTCAACACATTTTTTTATATTTTTTATTAATTCGTGATACCGTCTCTAATTTCGAATCATGGACCACAGAGAGGAAATCTGTCAGCAGCAACCTACTGCTAAGTAGATATATACATATTATTAATTCATATATTTAATTGTTTATTGTTATATATTTTTACAAAAAGTTACAAATGTAATTAAGAGAGAACTACACTTTTAATACAATATAATTAAAAATAGTTAATTAAAAAAAAGGTGAATAGGATCGTCAAAAAAGTACAGAGACAAGTTGAATCAAAATGCAAAAAATATTTTTTCAAGCCTACATGTCTACAGCACTTATTATTTTAGTGGAGTAAAAATGTAGCTTGAAAAATAATTTAGACACATTTTCAGCCTTGTTTGTTTACTTTTTAGAGTCCCTAGTTGTTGGCTTGAGAATATAATCTTTACATTTTGATTCAACTTGTTTCTGTACTTTTTTGACGTTTCGTATTCTCCTTTTTAAATTAACAATTTTGAATTATCCTATTTCTAAAGTTTTTATGTCCATCTATGGAGAGTAAATGTTAAGTTACATACGTGCATATATGTTCAGTTAAATGTTACATGTTCTTCAGCAGTTTACTACTGCATTGGCTTATTTTTTCCACTCAATCATTATTTAGTGGGTCAACTGGTTTTGTGCCTGAAGTTTCATGTAAGCACGCGTTTAAAAAGCGTCGAGTACAAAAGAAGCCGCTCACAACAACATTGCATATATTATGTATTTATAGCCACGTAAATAAACTTTTAATGAAAAATAATAAACTTTTTAAATAGGTCACGGATATTCGCATTGTTTCATTTGGTATATCTGCCTAGTTTTGGTTTAAAATACCCAGCCAATTTTGCTGTAGGCTTGTGAAACAACAAAAATAATAATACTAAAATACGCACTCACAATTTCAGCGAGTTCGAAAATCAGTAGAATAAATCACCACTAACAAGAATAGAAAATCTGCCATGATAATCGTCTACTGTTAGAAAACTCACTGAAATAGTCGCAGAAGACCATACAGAGACAAAGTACAACAGCGAACTCGAGAAAAGATGAATCCTCAACGTGACAATTTCCAATCAATATACTATAAGTTGTAAAAAAATTATTTTTCAAATAATGAGCATTACTAAAACATCGGTTTTTTTTCACTAGCGTTTATTAAGTGAAGGACTTAGAGAAATTATTCAGGTAAAAAAAAACAAAGTCGGTTGAATTATTTTTAAAACTACCCTATTACATACTCAATACTGCATTAATTTATACTGTCCAGGTTTCAGTAAAATTTTCGTAGCCGTTTGTTATCTATAGCAGCTTGTAAAACTATAATCAATAATAATAAGGCTGGAGACACTGTTATGAATATACACACATCGTTTACTCTAATAAAACGAAGCGTTTCCGACTGGTATAACTGTGCATAAATGGTTTCTACATTTCTGGATGCACGAATGGCTTCGAAAAGCTTATATTGGTAGCGAAGGAGAAATATTAGAGAATTTCAAGAATCACTTACAAATAGCCTTACAACCTTTACACGCGTTTGTTAAGTAGCTGTGCATAGATTTTGGCGAATTATATCTAGCCGTTTTTGCTGTAGGCTTCGGTGCTTGAATGGCTTCGAAGAGAAACTCGTCCAGTAGCGATGAAAAAAGTTAATAAAATCTCTCTTTCCCTTTGAAGAATAAACATAAAAATAGTCCTATGATCTGCACAAGTAGTTGATGCCAAGTATCGCTATTTGATGAGTGATGCCAAGTAACACTGTTTGATGAGTGACGCCAAGTACCACTATTTGATGAGTTGATACCAAGTACCACTATTTGATGAGTTGATACCAAGTACCACCATTTGATGAGTAGTTTCAAGTACCACTATTTGATGAGTTGATACCAAGTACCACCATTTGATGAGTAGTTTCAAGTACCACGAATTGATGAGTGATGCCATGTACCACTATTTGATGAGTTGATACCAAGTACCACTACTTGATGAGTTGATGCCAAGTACCACTATTTGATGAGTTGATACCAAGTACCACCATTTGATGAGTAGTTTCAAGTACTACTATTTGATGAGTGATGCCAAGTACCACTACTTGATGAGTTGATGCCAAGTACCACTACTTGATGAGTTGATGCCAAGTACCACTATTTGATGAGTTGATGCCAAGTACCACTATTGGATGAGTTGATGCCAAGTACCACTACTTGATGAGTGATTTCAAGTACCACTATTTGATGACCCTAGGTGATTTCTGGTAAGGTATCACATAGACTCCTAACTTTTTTTTAGAAAAAGAATAATTTATCTACAAAACGAGTATCATTGTAGTTGTCACTGACTCATGAAAATTCAAAAAACTCGATCTAATTAATTAATAACGAAAATACAACATTTCATATTTACACATTCAAAAGACGTTTATTAAAGCCATCAACGATTTCCATTTAAAAGCATTACAGATTTCGACGCGTTCTACGTTGTCTTAAGGACTTGTTTAAACCAAGATGTAATGGGAAATACTGTGTAGAAAGACTCTTACAGTATTACATAATAGTCTTGACTGTATAGTCACATACAGGTGTTATATTTCTTGATCTAATGTCTCATAAAAATATGCATACTTAACTGGCTGGTATAAAACAATGATATGTAATGGTACTTTAACTTACTCATACATAGATGGTATATCCTTTGATTCAATGGTTCATAAAAACTATGTTTACAATTCTGATGTACATTATTCTTATGAGAGCCATTTTCTTTCTGGTGTAGTCAAACATAGCTATAACCCTTCTCACCAAATCCAGAAACTTTTTTAATTATGACCTTGTATCTTACCTGCTGGTATGTAAGTGTCCTATAGAACACCACTCTCTCTACTCAACTGAATGGTATAAAGTGTTATATCGTGATTTAGTAATTGTTAAAGAGAGGTGTACACCGATAACGAACTAGGCTTAGCTAAATTCGGAGAACGAACGATACATTCTACAGACCTAACATGATTCTGTATTACATTTTTTTTCATTCGACCGTACCTTTGAAGTTCTAATGAAGTTGATTCAGCGAAATGGGAAATCTCATATGTGACTTCGAGCTGGTTTGATCGCCTTTGTTCACATAGATATATTACAACAAGCACGTAGATCCAATACCAGAGGCAAAGGAATCGATCTGTTAATCACATGTAGTTTCTGTTCCGGAAATCGATTAAATACGCACCTTCCTTTGTAGACATTATGTGGATGAGGGCATTATAGACTGTAGCAGCCTTACGCGTGAACGTTTTTTTTTTTTTTGGATTGGTGGGGAGGGTCTCACACTTTCCCATCGAGGTTGGTGACTTTTTGGATCTTGCTCTGTCGATTGGAATCTCACGCACCGTTGCACAGGAACCACCAGTTGGAAGCTGTATTCCACAATTATTTATCATATGACTTTAACGACGATTGTTCTTTTATCATAAATCTATGCTCTATAGATAATAAACCATTATCATTGTAGGATCTTTTGTTTTCAAATAAGTGGTAAAATATACGAGAGGTTTAGAATTCACAAATGTTTAAAATGTAATTTTTTTTTGCTATGGAATAAGTTCATGACTTTTGAAATGTGAAAAACAATTTCATTTATTTTCATCAAAATTAAACGAGGATTTACTGACTAAAAACAAATAAGACTGAAAAAAAAGGAGTAATTATTTTCTAAATCCATTTTTCGTCATTCAGTCGCACATCATCTCACTCAGATTCTGTTGTGTTAACACAGAGTATTAAGCACCTTATATTAAAACGATCATGAATAAGGAAATCAGCAAGTCACATGACAACAATAGCCTATAGAAAGTTGCGTTAGAAAGGCTTGTATCAAAACCACATTTTGATATTGTTTTGTGTTGCCTAAGGAGTGTGATGTCGTCGAAAATTGATTCTTTCTTTTATTTTTAAATCCCTAATGACCTCATTAGATGCTAATTGCATACCCTGATTTGTAGAAGGCAATATTTAACTCATTGGACTAATTAAGTACTTGTGTGTATAAATTTAAAGCCAAAAGACCATAAAAAAAAGTGACAATATTCGCTATTTCAGAGTCTTTTTTTTTCTCCTCTTTCTCGGCAAAAATCTTAAAACAAAGTAGCCCATGTACGCTGTAGGTCAGCTTCCAGTTGTCGTAACGAAAATTACAGTAATCGAGCCAAGCCAACTTTGGATGCTAACACACAGACACACGCATAAGCCCCCCCCCCCAGTGGCACCGCTAGAAACCGGGTTTCGATACCCGTGGTGGGCAGAGCACAGATAGCCCATTGTGTACCTTTGTGCTTAATTACAAACAAACTCACGCATCTTTGTAGTTTCCATTATATTATTAAACATATAATCTCAACCTAATATAACCATTGCAATTTCATTTGGCATGTTCGTTTCATGAAAACATATATATCTTGTAACATAACATTGTCGTGAGAGGACATTGCCTATTTTTTTTCATCAAGTTATTTTCCCTTGTAGGTACAGATGTTGTAACATCAGTATCGTCTATTGTGTGGTCAGTGACATGATCAGTATTCTGTTCTTCTCGTTACTAAACTCGATTCGTGTTATGTGTATTCTGCTGTATAACGTATAAGATAACCTTCCATTCCTTTCATATCAAGTTTTTACTTGTTGTTCAAATTTATGTTTTCCAAGCAATATTTCGAGTAATCACCTGAATTTTGAACAAAACCTAATTTTACTATTATTGGACTCCGTATGGGATTCGTTACATATAATTTTAAACTCTTCAAATAACAAGCATTTGTGTTACAATGTGAAATTGTTCAGTAGAAACCTACTGAAAATAATATTACGCGCATGTAAATAAAGCACAGACGGAAACTGTGTTTCTATCTGTACAACAAAGGTAGGTTGCAATGAAAGGTGGGGCAAAGGCTAGTATACCGGTTGTCACGCTGTTCCTGAGCGTTTAGAGAACTTGTACATAATTAAAGACAAAAGTGTTTAAACGTGTGATAAGTGTGTAGTAATGTAACACTTGTTTGGTTTGTTTTGAATTTCGCGCAAAGCTACACGAGAGCTATCTGTTAGCCGTTCCTAATTTAGCAGTGAAAGACTATAGGAAAGGCAAGTAGTCATCACCACCCACCGCCAACTCTTGGGCTACTTTTTTACAAACGAATAGTGGGATTGACCTTCACATTATAATGTTGCGAGTCAAGCGCCCTAACCACCTGGTCATGCCAGGCCGTAATGTAACGCAATACATGCATATAATGCAATTTTATGTTATAAAATATGAAATGAAACTGTAATATGTAATGAATATTTAGAGGAAATTACCGTTTCTTCAAGCTGCATATAATTTTTGATTCCTAAACTTGTAATTATCACAATTAGTAACGACCTACGGTTATATGATAACTTTATGTTGTGATGGTATATCACCGCCAGGATGATAAGGTTTAGTGCATTGCATACATTAATTTCGTTTCATTTAATTGCTGTTAAGATCAACTGAAAATGTTTAATGAGGTGCCATTGTTGTCGAGTTATAATTAAAAGTTTACCACTTGCAGGTTTCACTGGGTAGATTACATGAAAATATACTGAAACGGCTAATCACAAATGCCCATTAAGTATTGTTGTTGGGTTTGTCGTGATTGCATTGGTGTTGTGGATCGCAGATCGCTTCGGCATCATTATGGTTACTAACGAAGGAGGATTTCTATTTAATATATATTATATCCGTGTAAATGAAAATGTTTGCAAGTAGTCAATTTTCATCTTTGTTTGCTTTTATTAAACTCTTGCGGTAATGATGTTCATAAGTGAACTGAATCTACGCGCTTTATGTTGCGACTAATATCGTTAACAGAACGATATTAGTTTGTACGGATGAAATTAAACAACAGTCAATGTATATAATATTCATGGGGTTTTTGTGTCATTTTTAACTCACCATATAGTAACCGTATAGTTTGCTCATCCAAGCTGCGCTGATGAGCCTTGAATAGGCGAAATTGCAGTGTACTGTAGAGGGCGCAGTGAATCAGATAATGCATTAGGCCTTTGCGTCACACACATTGTATTTTCACTCGCATCTTTAGTGAGAATAAATGAAATCTGTAATATAGTCATTAGACAATTTATCAGAAATTATAATTAGCAAATGAAAATGCGCATTTGGCATACACGTGAATAAGTTTTATTGATATTGTGCTTATTACAACTTGTGTATTTCGACTACAACATTAGGGGACTGGATCGCATCTCTTTTAACATAACGCAAACGGTGAAATTTATGTAGTCTGATAAAAACTAAAAGAGACGTTCAATGTGTTATAAACATCGATTCTGATTATATGAGTACAGAAAGCGTTGGACAACTTGGTTCAGAGTTTTCTTCGTTCACTTGCTGCACTAACATACATACTAATCAATACTATACCGGCCTTAATTAAGAAAATGTGGGTATATTGAATCACAGATGATCATCGTAGATTTATACGTATCTAATGCGGTTGAAGTTATATAGACTTCATAGAACATAATCATAACTTTATAAAGGTATCCAATTTAAATGAACCACGCTTTCTTAAACATGAAATATGTAGATAAACATATCTAAGCTACTTTAAGCATGAGCCCACCAATGGCTCAGCGGTATGCCTGCGGAGTTATAACGCTAAAAACTTGGTTTCGAAGCACAGATAGCCCATTGTGTAGCTTTGCGCTTAATAACAAACAAACAAGCCTTAAACATGATCTGCATGGAAGGTAATCTTTTTTTTCAGCTTCTTTGAACAGCATCAGAGTTAGTTAATTTTCTTAACATTTTTAAACAGAGCCAATTTAGATAAGCTTATGTAATCTCCTTTAAATATGAAGAGTAAAGTTTGTTTTTTTTTGGTAAGCACAAAGCTGCACAATAAGCTACCTGTAGCAGGTATTGAAACCCGATTTTTAACATTTTACGCCTACTAACATACCGTTGAGCCACCGGGAAACGAAGAGTGAAGAGTTTGTTTGTTTGTAATTAAGCAAAAAGCTACACAATGGGCTATCTGTGCTCTGTCTACCACGGGTATCGAAATCCGGATTCTAGCGTTGTAAGTCCGCAGACATACCGCTGTGCCACTGGAGGGCCGAGTGAAGAGACCCAAGTTCCCTTACACATTAATTATACAGATTAAACTTTTCTGAGCTTCTTTAAATATCATTACAGTTTTATTAAACATAAAGACTGTAGATAAACTAATCTGGTATATCTATATACTACTAAAACTCTTAGATTGTTTGTTTGTGGGCTTGTCTGTATTTAAATACAGCAGAAACGGCGCACAGTAGCGCCATATTTGTAATGAAATGAGAATAGAAAGGGGAATAGAAACAGAATAAAACAAATTTCGTTAAAATCGGGCCACGAGTTACCGAGTTAGCGCCGTTTTTCGGGTCACTTTTCATAGATTCCATTCTTATAAAACTTCGTTTTCCACC
>NW_013667565.1:98410-101406 GCF_000517525.1 Limulus polyphemus
AACGATCGATAAGACTCTCACGTCGCGATTGGTCTAGATAAATCTATAGCTAATGGTTGTCAACATTTTAAGCATAACAAAATGTGACCCGATTTCATTGATTCGCTTATGTAAAAGTACATGTGACGTTTTGTTAAAAATCTGTAAGTGATAGAGAAAAATGGATATCGTTTTCTGATTCAGCGTAGAGGAATTACTGTAGAACATGTAAACGTTTAAAGACAATAAAATCATCGCAGGCCTGTATAATCAGTCTCATGAAACTATACAGTTCATGTTGACTGTTCCCGTGAACTTATACAGTTCATGTTGACTGGTCGCGTGAACTTATACAGTTGATGTTGACTGTTGGTGTCATTAATAGCTGAAAAAGTAGTCGCATACATTATGAAATTGTGCGTTAAAACATTTCATGTTGAGTGATTATTGCGAAAGATGACTTAAAATTACAAAAGTACATTCAAAGCTTGACGAGAAGAAGTAAGAGTAATAGTAAACGCCTGAACTATGAACAACTGAGAAAATATATTGAATCGCAGTGTATTTACAAAGTAAAAACCTGAAAATTGATTTCTTTTCTGTGTATTAAAACTTCTCATATTTACTTCTTCGGAGATTTCACCAAAAAGGAGTGTCAGTTTCTTTTCAGTGATATTTACACTTAATTACACCATGACAACAAAAAAAACCAGTGAAACCACTTATATTGTTATTTTTTGTTTCAGGAATACAATCACAGATGTATATGTAAGATAATAAAACACAATAACTGTTTGATTGTGTTGTTCTCTCTCTCTTTCATGCACACGCACAAAGGTGGAAAAATGTTGTAAGATCATTGTTTGATAGTTTTCAGTCACGTAAAACATCTAATATTAAGATAATAGTCGTTTAAGATGGCGCTTTTTTATATTCGCCACCATATAAAAAGGAATATCTGAGCAGTACCACAGAACTACTGTTTATTGATAATCCACCTGAAATACGAGGAGGAAATATTCTTTTAATCATTGTTTGTTTTCTTATTTTAAGGACGATCGTACAGATTAATTTTATCCAATGCTGTTCTACGAGTGGAGAGCTGGGAAAGTCCCACACAAAGCACATAACTGCACAAATGTTGAATAGTCTTATATTTGAGAAACCGCCAATCTTCATGTTTGCTAAATACGAGTATATCTCCATTACATACACTACTTCCTTATAATTGTTTTGTTTTTCATCAAAACGTAAGTACCTTTTTTTTTTGCTTAAACAATATACGTTATTATCACGATACTGGCCGCCATATATCTGAACAGTAAAACACCAACATACTGATATTTGTGTTTAGTTGACTTTGTTGGACCCAATCGTATGTTATAATGAAATTTTCAATCTAAGTGAACGACATTTTATGCGTACTTGTGCTAAAGGACTAGGATTGAGATATACTTGTCTCTAATTTTCAAGAGAAGGCACTCAGCCAACAGAGCAACAAGGGTTTTATCCAGCCCTTCAAACTAAATAAATGGATTAAGTGCATTTTCATAACATGCCTACAGCTGAAAGTGTGTAGCATATTAAGTGGCAATAATCTCGAAATCCACTATTCGTTGGTAAAAGAGTAGCTCAAGAGTTAACGCTAAGGTGATGTTCACTAGACTAGCTGCCTTCCCTCTAGTCTATCGCTGCTAAATTAGGGACGGTTAGCGCAAATAAACCTCGTGTAGCTTTGCTTGAAACCGAAACCAAACTAAAACAATTTTTTTTTGTTGGTTTGTGATCTGGTCTTATGAAAGTGACCTCGACTGCGATTTGCAAACTGTGCTATGTAACAAGGGTGTAAAAAGTTTGATCCACTCCCATAACAGCTCTGACCATCTATTAGGAGTAAGAAACTTACCAAAACAGTACAAGTTAAGTGAGTCGCTTAGTAACGTGTTTTACGTGCACATGGTTTGTTGGATAACCTTTCTTATCATGTTAATGTTTTTAAAAACTATGTTAAGACTTATGAATGTAATACGATAAAACTGCATACCACATAAGTCCACTTATATTAATTAAAAGTATTTAAAGCCCTCCTCCCATCTTATAAAACTTAGAAATTTAAAAATTGATTGCAGAAGATAGGGACGTCGACTTCTCCGCTCCTAGTCTACCATGAAGTAAACTATCCAATCAAAGAGAAGGTACAAACTGCGGAAAAACTAAACCATAAAATGACTCATAATGTCTTAGATTTCCGAAACATGTGTCTATTGCTACTGTAGTTATCAAAAGGTATAACTGTTTCATTTTATCGCTGTTCAGAAGGACCGAAAAGTTACATTTTAATTATTACAAAAATAAGTTGAATTTAGATTTTTCTGGAACAATATGAAAGGTGAAATGTAACATCAAAGTTTGTTAATTTCAAAGTATCTATTTCTCAGCTTTATTATTTGAGACGGTACTTACAATTTAAGAAAATAAAAACACGTAAAGTAATAAAATGATAATTCATATAAATATCTCAGTGTTAGAAAAGCAGGTCAGTAAATTAGACGATAATCATTTGTTTTATTGGATAAATACTTGAAATAATTAAATTATTTTAAGATGTAGAAATAATAACTTAGAAAAATTAAAATGGTTAAGAAAATATAACAAAGAGATGATTAGAAATCATCCAGATAAAATAATATTTAATTTTTCTAGTTATGGTTTAAGTGACATAAAAAACGATTTGGCCCGTGGTTTAACGTTTGCCATTCTAACAAACAACTTTAAATATGATAATTATCTGTTGGATTTCGAAATGTTGTTGCAGCAGTTGTCTAAGCAAATAATCCGGCGGGAAAGCAACGAATCTTTTAACAGCTTAATTTTTAACATTTTTTAATGACTACATTTCTGAAAGCACCCCCGGCCCGGCATGACCAGGTGGATAAGGCGCTCGACTCGCAATCTGAGGGTCGCGGGTTCGGATCCCCGTCCCACCAAACATGCTCGCCCTTTCAGCCGTGGGGGCA
>NW_013667565.1:101427-106233 GCF_000517525.1 Limulus polyphemus
ACTGCTAAATTAGGGACGGCTAGCGCAGATAGCCCTCGTGTAGCTTTGCGCAAAAACAAAAGAAAAAAACAACTGAAAGCCCCCAGTGGCACAGTGGTATGTCTGCGGGCTTACAACACTAGAAACCGGGTTTCGCTACCATGGTGGACAGAGTACAGAGAGTCCATTGTGCAGCTTTGTGCTTAATTGCAAACAAAAAAAAACGTTTATGGAAAACATATAAACAGAAATGATTTTCAAGCCATAAAGAAAAGATTAAGTACTAATTAAAACAGTTATTATAAAGCACAATAAAATAAATAGTCATTATTTTAAATAAAACTGATTGCATTCATAAAGTTAAAGAAGTCTGATGTGAAAGAACTAAAGTTGGAAATTATAAATCATTTAAAACTACACAAGATAAATTGCAAAGATATGTACTAAAATTGAAAAAAAATTAAATAAATATTATAAAATAAAACTATCAAAGGCAGAGTTGAGTTTTCTCGAGGTATCAAAAATGTTAATAATGGAATGTATTTTGCTAGTTTCAATACAGTCTCTTAATACTAACATACCAATAGATGAGACCAAACATTTATGTACCCAAATTTTGTATCAAAATGACAATGACGAAATGAGATTTCCTAAATTTAAGTTTCAGAAATCCGTGAATTTTGCCACATTTCTATTCGACAATGATAACAATGTTGTTACTCTGGAACTTAGATTACTCCGCCACTTACTAATTTGTTTCTGTCTAACCAGGAAGAATGTTGGCTTGAAGATAGTCTTTTCCAGGTTAATCCAGTATATTATATACGATATGTAGATGATACATTTAATATCTACAGAAAAGCTCAGTGTGTAGTTTTAAACTATTTTAACGGTAGATATCCTAATATTAAATTCAGTGTTGAACATCAACAGAATCACCATTTGCCTTTCTTAGACCTCATTACTCATGATAAAGATGGTAAATTTGAATGTGAAAATTTGCACAATAAGACTTTCACTGGCTTGTACTTAAACTTCGACAGTTTTATACCATCATCTTTTAAGAAATATCTGGTTAAAATATTGGTTCAGCGGGCTTAGAAGTTAACCAATAAGTATGAGTTTTTTCTGCAAAGAGGTAGAAAACATTAAGCACTAACAAATGCTTTTCCAATAAGCATCATAAGTCATGTTATCCAAAACTACTTAAACGATAAGTCTTTCAACACATCCTTATTGGAAAGTCCCTAAACAAAACTTTTTTTTCCGTCCTGTCATATACAGGGAAGCAGGAAATTTTGATTAGAAGCCATTTAAGTAAGACATTCATCATGTATACCCTGAATTGAGATTTTTTTTTTATCTGTATGCAAATTACAGCATTTCTTCATGTATGTAAACCAAATACAGATCTTTGAAACTTCTAATGTGGTATATGAATATTCTAAATATTTTTCAGGATATTTTGGATCCACCACTAGGTGGTTAGCTTGTTTGTTTTTGAATTTCGCGCAAAGCTACACGAGGGCTATCTGCGCTAGCCGTCCCTAAGTTAGCAGTGTAAGGCTAGAGAGAAGGCAGCTAGTCATCACCACCCACCGCCAACTCTTGGGCTACTCTTTTATCAACGAATAGTGGGATTGACCGTCACATTATAACGCCCCCACGGCTGAAAGGGCGAGCATGTTTGGTGGGACGGGGATTCGAACCTGCGACCCTCAGATTGCGAGTCGAGTCGCCCAGGTGGTTAGCAGTTCAAATACAAAAATATGCATATTTAAGATACACGTCATTTTCATGCATAACGATTTCTTTGTTGTTAAGCGCAAAGCTACACAATGAGCTATCTCTGCTCTGCTCGCCGTGGGTATTGAAACTAGATTTTTAGCGTTATAAGGCTTCAAGATACATGCGCTAAATTAGTGTAATGAACTTACAAGTAGAGGACTTTTCAACATCGTCACAAAAGCAAACAGAAAATAGAAACTACGCATCAAGGAAAGTTTATTGAGCAATAGACTTAAACCCGGATTACATGAGCAAGATATTGTAGTTCGTTTACTGTTGTAATTTAACTTATGCATAAGGTGGTAGTAACGCCATCTAAAAAGTATTATTTGTTAAACCCGGATTACATGAGCAAGATATTGTAGTTCGTTTACTGTTGTAATTTAACTTATGCATAAGGTGGTAGTAACGCCATCTAAAAAGTATTATTTGTCCCCCGGTGGGTCAGCGGTAAGTTTTCGGACTTACAAAACGTTAAGATTCGGGGTTCGTTCCCCGCGGTGGACAGAATGCAGATAGTTCACTTTCTAGGTTTACGCTGAAACAATAATCGTAACGACGGGGTATTATTTCCTGATTAGAAAATATGTTTCCATAGTATATGTAATTCATGGTCTTCGTCGTGGTTCAGTGACTTTTTTTTTCATGTTAACTTTAGCTGTTTCACTGATGTTACATCGTTTATTATGTTTCAGTTGAGCGATGATTTTGGCACGTGACCAATTTGTCTGGTGATCTGAGTCCATCAGGCGATTGGCAGTTGTCCATTTTTCAAATTCACCTTTTTTTGCAATAGTGTTTTATGTTCTTTCAGACTAACTTGTAAAGATCTTTTAGTTTGTCCAATGTCATTGTTTTTAGTAGTCGTTTATTTTGTCTTTTTTTTTTCTATTAAATATTTCACTTATTTCTAGAATTGTGTGTTTAAGAAATATTTTTCCTCTTTCTCTTTGTCATTTGTCATTTGTTATTTTAATTTCATTTTTTTCAGATTTTTTTACTTGGTCATATAATTTGCCGATGATATCGATTGAATATCCTCGTTGAAAGGCAATAGTTTTTCAGAAACATTAGTTATTTATCTATACCTCCAATGTCTGTACAGATCTTACTCACTCTCCATAAGATCGTTTTTAACAGTCCTAGTTGTTGAAATTTGTGGTGATTGGAATTTCTGTGTTGAAACAAAGAAACATACATCACAAACAATGTTTGGATTTCTATAAACACCACGAATGACCATTAAGTCAAGGAAAGGTAACTGAATGTTATTTTTTAGTTTGATGTCAGGCTGAATGTTGGAATTGATACTATTTAGGTGAAGACGGAATTTGTCAAGGTATTCTTAGCATTGAGGAATAGGGCGGATGTGTCACCGACTTGTCTGTTCCAGAAGATAAGTTGTGTTGGGACATTAGATTTTTATTTTTTGAAAATCGTTCTTGTAAACGTTTCATTGTATATATAGGCTATAAAGGAGCGCCACTGTTTAATCCGTGTTTTTGGTTGTTGAAAGTATTATCAAACACAGAATAAACGTCGATGCTGCATGTAGGCTGATAAGCTGTATATCTCAGTAGTTTCATTTTAATTGGTTCCATATTCTATCAGTTGCTGGTTGTTAGATTCATTGATAAGGACTTTTTTGAATAGTGATGATTCGATATCAAACGAAACCATAAGTAGGCTTGTTAGTATTTTGCCTTTCATTTGGTTGACAAATGGAGTTTTGACAAGTGTACTTATGGAAATAGATTTTGTCAAATGTTGGGCTATGCTGTATGTTGGACTACTATTGGAAGCAATGATAGGTCGATGCGGTAGACCTGGCTTATTTAGGTAGTGCATAGAATTCTGGTGCAAAGGTATTAGAAGAAACTAAACTTTTGTTCTTATTTTCAACTGAAGTTTTGATATATTTTACAATTGACTTTGTGGGTTATTTGTTTGGATTCATCGTTTAATAAATCACATAATCCCTTAGGTAATGATTCGTGTTTGATATCACGTCGTACTTTTTGATAGATGATAATATTTTCATTTGATCGGAGAGAATGAATAGCTTCATGGTGGTGTTTTGTTAGGTTGCATTTGAAAAGTCGAGTTTTGTTATTTTCAAAAATTTTATAGGCTTCTTTCCGTGTTGAATCTTGTTCATCACTCGTTAGTCATTATAAGAAAGACAAATTTCAATATCTTCCTTCGGTTGGAATTTAGAAAATACGTTGAAATTAAGGCTTACATCTAAGACACTTTTTTAAAGGTGTTACCTAACTGTATATCCGATAGATTTACCACGTCGGCAGGTAATTCAAATTTAATGAAATCTTTATCTGTTTTTTGTTTTGCTTTTGTTATAATGAGTATGTTAAACTTGGATCTGAGAATAGCGGCCTTTTCATGAACCTGTGTCATTTCTTGGTTTTAGCTAGTGTGGTCATATATACCGAGTGGTGTGGTAAAAGATGGTGAGTGAGTTCCAGCTGTAGTTTGAAAAGTCTATTCAGTTTGACTAATTCGTATATTTACTTGATAACTCCAGTTAGTATTTTTTTAAGACTTTTAGTTAAGATGCGAACGTTGTTGACATGTTGATGTTGCTTGAAATATGGATGAACTTAAGAATAACTACGTTCGTTTTGTAACGTGTCAAGAAATTCAGATCGTGACATCTTTAACCTGGTCTTGCTGCAACGAAAATAATTAACTGATGGAAGATCAAGAAAACTAACATTGTTCATTTTTAAATACATGGAACTTGGTCTTGCTGCAACGAAAATCATTAACCGATGGAAGACCAAGAAAACTAACATTGTTCATTTTTAAATACATGGGACTTGGTCTTGCTGCAACGAAAATCATTAACCGATGGACGATCATGAACATTAACATTGTTCATTTTTAAATACATGGGACTTGGGCTTGCTGCAACGAAAATAATTAACCGATGGAAGTCAAAGAACATTAACATTGTTCATTTTTTAAAATACTACTGGGACTTGGTCTTGCTGCACGAAATCATTAACCGATGGACGATCA
>NW_013667565.1:107233-130140 GCF_000517525.1 Limulus polyphemus
GTTCTATTTTAAATACATGGACTTGGGCTTGCTGCAACGAAAATAATTAACCGATGGAAGACCAAAGAACATTAACATTGTTCATTTTTAAATACATGGGACTTGGTCTTGCTGTAACGAAAATAATTAACCGATGGACGACCAAGAACATTATCATTGTTCATTTTTAAATCCATGGGACTTGGTCTTGCTGCAACGAAAATAATTAACCGACGGAAGACAAAGAACATTATCATTGTTCATTTTTAAATACATGGAGCTTGGTCTTGCTGCAACGAAAATCATTAACCGATGGACGATCAAGAACATTAACATTGTTCATTTTTAAATACATGGGATCTCCAGGTTTCCTCTATACTATGTGATATTTACATGTATGGTTTTTAGAAAAATTAATATTCAAATCTCCCAACACAACCTAACTTCTGGAACAGAAACGTTAGTGAACAGATGCCCTCTTCCACAAAGATATGAACACCACTGATAAACTCCACACATACTTAAGTAATATTACTCCCAACATCGTCGAATGAGAAGATATCCATTTACCTTTCATTGACGTAATGGCCATGATCTTGTTAAAACTGATACTTATAGAAAATCAAACAGTGTTTGTGTGTTTCAACACAGGAATTCCAATCACCACATTTTTTAACAAGTAGGACTGTTCAAAACTATCGTATGGAGAGTGATTAGGATCTGATTAGAAGCGGCGGTATAAACAACTAAGGTTTCTGAAAAATATTGCCTTTGAACGAATATATTTAACCAATATTATGGATAAACTATAAAACCAAGTCAAAAGAATAAAAAAGCACAAAAAAATAATAAATCAAAGCAACAAACAAAGAAGAAAAAGGAAAACTTGTTTCTTTAACATGATATCGTAATATATAAAAGAAAAATGTCATTATAAAAGTCGAAGCATGCAACAAAATAGATAAAATATTTAATATAAGAAGACAAAATAAACATCTACTAAAAACAACGAATATATAAGATCCTCTTCACTTTTGGAAAAGTCTACATTCTACAAACTAAAATATCTCTACAAGTCAGGTTGAAAGTATACAAAAACTACTAGAAAAAAGGTGAATTTGAATATAGGAACTGCTATTCACGTGATAATTTCGGATCACCAGATAAAGTGGTCAGCTGCCAAAATCATCGTATATTGAACAACGAAACGTCTAAGTAACAACTGAAATTAACAAGGAAAAACAAACAAACTTGACACTAAACAACGACAAAGGTCCTATATTACATATACTTAGGCCTAGTTTAAGCTATAATCGTTACATGCCCTTTGAATCTGCTGATGAAGGGAAGTTAATACTTTTCAAAAAATATAGAGTAAATATATTTCTACTTATGTTTTTACTGATTTTGGGTAGTGATTTTGTTAATGTAACAAAAGGTTGAGCAAAACAAGTTATTATATATTAGAACACGAAGCTGCAAGATCTAATTCCTAATGTAATTAATTATATTTATTATAAAACAATTGTATTAAGCTTATTGCATCTTTAAACACTATTTATCTTTCAACCACACTATGTTCGCTATATTCATCGCCGACGAATAAAGGATCCTAAAGGACTGAATAAAGAATGTAATAGTTAAAAATCTACAGTAAACCTAATACTATTGTCTTATAAAGTATATAATTCATTATGACCGCGTTTCGCCAGCCAAAGGCGTTCACATCATAACAAACTGACATCAGTTTATAGTCTTTCGCGTACAATCTTTAACCCAGTAAAAGTATTAGTACATGTTTATGATTTTTCGACACTCGGCTAACAAGAATAACATACAACATGCAGATCACTTGTTTAAAAATTTAGAAATCTCTCCCTGAATATAGTTTATTAGAGATATATTTTAATATATTGGGTCGTTAAGAAATTAATGTCGCTTTTTTTTAAATGAAAAACTCGAACAACTTGCATATCAAAACAAAACATTTATTAAATGAAATAGTCTCCATTCTTATCGATGATGCTTTTCCATCTTACAATCAGGTTGTTACTGCCCTGATTAATGAAATTATTTGGCTTTGAAGCAAAAAACATACATCCTCTTTAACACCTTACACATTTGCATTAAGATGGTGTTGCAACGAACGAAAAAGATGGTAATCTGATGGTGCCATATCTAGAAAATATGTTGGGTGGGGGAGAACTTCCAAACCCAACTCCATAATCTTGTGTTGCTTGATTTAAATGTTCCAGTTGCTGACTATAGATCTCTGCATTGATATTTCGCTGTTGATTGAAGAGTTCGAAATGAATTACTCCTTTGAAGTCTCATCAAATGCAAAGCATCACTTTCTGCGGTTGCAGTCCAGGTTTTGGGGGCGGAAGTGGTTTTTGTCTAGGACTGAGCCATTGTTTTTTGCGTTTAATATTCGCATAGAGAATTCATTTTTCATCACCGGTGATAATTCTGTCCAAAAATGGTTCACGCGCATTACGTGCCAAAAGAAACGAAGCAACGCTCACACGTTGGAAACGATGATCATCTGAGAGTTCGTGAGACACCCAAACACCTTCTTTATGCCAAATGTGTGTCTCGTCGTGTGCCATCACTATAAGGGATTAGAGTATATTAAACTTTACATATTATATAGGCTACACTAATGTGACGTTTAGGCGGTTCGTTTAATTATTATACGTGACGTACGTTTTTGGAAGGGTGGTTAATGAAAGTGTTCCAAAACGCGACATTAATTTCTTGACGACCTAATAGTTATGTAAGGGTGAAATTCATATCTTCTTTAGTTTTATCTGTTTTTTTTTGTTTTTTTTAACTTCGCGCAAATCTACTCCAGGGCTATTTGTTCTAGTTGTGCCCCTAATTTAGAAGTGATATACTAGAGCAGAGGGAAGGCAGATAATCAACCCCGCCCACCGCTAACTCTTGGGCTACTCTTCTAGTTTTACCAACGAAATGTGGTATTGACAGTTACATTATTTCATCTACGCGGCTAAAAGGATGAACATGCTCGTTGACGGGACTACTTTAGTCACCAAACACTCTTTAAAATCTGTTTTATATAGAGCTCCTTTTGCCACGTATTATCACTTAAAATTATAATACACTCTAACATGTGAAAGGGCAGCTTAAACTTCAGTCAATGTACAACTGACTGAATACTGAAGTCTCAATCAAGTTTTAGTAGCTAAAGATTCACACAGGTGTACACATCTCTCAATGCTCAAAGTTTCACTCAGGTATTCACACGTCTGAATAGCCAAAGTTTCACAGGCGTATAAATGTTTGGGCAGCTAAAGCGTTACACAAATGTGCATGTCTGGATAAACAAAGATTCATGGAGGTTTACAACTGTTTGAACAAGTGAAGTGTCAGACAAATGTGCATGTCTGGATAACCAAATATTCATGGAGGTTTACAACTGTTTGAACAAGTGAAGTGTCAGACAAATGTACGTGTCTGGATAACCAAAGTTTCACACAGATGTATAAATGTTTGAACAAGTGAAGTGTGTGACAAATGTGCATGTGTGGTTAACTGTAGTTTCATGCAGGTTTACAGCTGTTTGAGCAAATTAAATTATATATATGCTTTTACAGTTGACAATTTCATATTACTTGTCATATGATGCTTTTTTTCTACATACCATTAAATATTTTCTTTTCGTCAAATTTAAATGTAAAGTGGAATACAGCTTTTTCTCTTATCAAAAAGTATTCCTTAAGTGAATAATGACTTGCTTCAAGTTACTGAGGCAATAAACTGAATATAGCCAAATTATTTTTACCAGCATATTGGCTTGCTTGTTCAGTTCTTTTGTACAACTTCTATAAAATCTATAATCTCGTCAACAGTTCCATTAGCAAGTTACCTAAACGCTATTGTAGAGAAATGAAATATACAAAGCCATATGTGTTTGAAAGATAAATACGCGTGAAAAGGCGCAGATAAGTTATTTGCTTATTTTATGATATTCTTTAACCAGCATTCTTAGAAACCTATTAATATAGGGATATCTGTTTCTTGACTGTAGTTAAGAAACGTGAATTTACACTGATTTATTAATCTACTGGACGGGACTTTTGAATGGGTTGATCTTTTACAAATCTAACAGAATTTCTAGATTTTGTATGAGCAATATGCAAAGGCCCGGCATCGATTCGCAATCTGTGGGTCGCGAGTTCGATTCCCCGTCACAGCAAACGTGCCGTGGGAGCGTTATAATGTGATGGTCAATCCCACTATTCGTTGGTAAAAAGAGAAGCCCAAGAGTTGGCGATGGGTGGTGATAACTAGCTGCCTTCCCTCTAGTCTTACACTGCTAAATTAGGGACGGCTAGCGCAGATAGCCCTCGTGTAGCTTTGCGCGAAATCCATAACAAACAAACAATATGCCAAACACTTACACTTTCATCTCAGTTATTAAACAAATGGACTTAAATTAGAAGAAGCAACCAAAGCTGTCATTTTGGAATAATATTACTCTTTCTTTGATATGAATAAGCTTCAAGTCATTGAATGTTACTATGACTTAAAATTTTTAACATGTACTAGTTTTTTGCGTTATGCTGGATTTTAAACTTATATATATATATATATTAGCGCAAATGTTAAATATATAATATATTTACCTTTTTCGTAGCTCATAGATCACAGTGTTTTTACTGGTTAACTCCTGCATTACTTTTAATGCTTTCGATTCCACAGTTTCATATATATATATATATATATTAGTTACTTGTACGTGGTGCTACATTCTTCAGGTAACTTGCAGATCACTTGAAATAAAGAATGGTTACATCTCTTAGGGGAGAAAGTGCAATTCCCCATGTGATATTTCGCTGATCAATATTTTTTTCTTTGTCAACTGCGGAGTCAGTGTGCCAATGACTTACATAAGGGTTCAGCTCTGCAGGCTTATAACGCTAAAATCCGGATTTCGATACCCGTAGTGGTCATAGCCCAGGTAGTTCATTGTGTAGCCGTGTGCTTAATAACAAACAAACAATCAACATATCGTATTAGTATTTATGTATATAAATAGATATTCCTGAGTTCGGGGAACTTAGCTGGTCATGATAACCGGGTATTAGTATTCATGTATATAAACAGATATTCTTGAGTTCGGGGAACTTAGCTGGTCATGATAACCGGAAAATTCGTATTGATTTTCTACACAACTTTCTAGCCTTTTGTTCCAATATTCAGGCTGTTTATCAGTTCATGTTGCATGCTAAACTTCCATCGATATATACCTCTATGTTTGATGCTCTACTGGATTGAGTATCGAAAATAATATCCACGTCACATCCAATCTTTAGGACTCGGTACGTATTTTATAGAGTATAAAAGTGCGTGTGGTTAAATGTATCTCATATCTCACCATTAATTCAATTAGTAATAGTATGATTATTAACCCTAGTTTTGAATTTGATTACATTTGTATCTTTATCTTTAATCATACTGTCTTAGTTGAATTCACTTGATTTGTGGCAAACTTTCTCGTGTTTCAGGGATTGAAATCATCGATATATTCAGTCAGGAACTGCCAATCGAAATAAGTTATTTTTAATTGCCAATTACAACGCAATAACAGCAGAAAAATGTTTCTGGCATTAGAACCAACATTCCAAAACAACTCAATAGAAATCCAGGAACATTTTTTTAAAACTGAGATCCAGCAGAATTAGGACCAGCGACTCTGCTGACTGGACACATGTTTTTAGCCAACTAAGATATCACGTCTTGAATAGTGCAGTTGTCAGCTTTCATTCCATTGGTTGTTAAGCTATAGCAAAAACATTTTAACTTGGTATATCCAAACAACAACAACAAAAAAAAGCTGACTGAAAAAAAAAAATCCTGCCAAATTCCGAGCTCAAAAACCAGTGCAATAAATTTGAGAAATGTCAAGCCTGAAACGTGATAGTTTGGTTGGTCTTAAGCATTTATTTGTTTGATAAAGACACATGTTGGAATCTTCTTTTGGTTTTGATTTTTACTTTTACATAAAACTTCCTAGTGTCAGTTGAAGATTATTAGATGTTTTGTGTGATATAATTATAACTGTATTTTTCTAATTAACTTTAGAGTCAACAAAATAACACTTTTCAATTGACAAGTAAATGTAACTTTACTTACACACTGCTTTAATTTTTCACTTATAATTTTCACTTTGTAGTGTGAACTTTTTTAATCTTCCTTTTGTAGTGCGAACTTTGTCAATATTCCTCTTGTAGGGATTAAACTTTTTCAATGTTCCTTTTGTAGTGTAAACTTTTTAACATTCCTTTTATAGTGTGAACTTCTTCAATGTTTCTTTTGTAGTGTAAACTTCTTTAACATTCCTTTTGTAGTGTAAACTTTTTCGTTTGTTTAGATTAATGCTTAATAACATCTAGTACGTTCAAAATTAGTATAAACTTTATTCACGTTTTTATATATTTTAAAATTAATCAAAACCCCTCCTCTCTTATTCCTTCTAGCTATTTGATTAAACTTAATTCTCTGAACTTTTTGTGATTGTGCGGGTTTGGAAGATTCTATGCCCTTTTTGAATATCGCATATTGCGTGTCTTCGTTATTGTTTGCTGTAAGACCATTATTTCACAAGCTGGATGGAGAGAAACAGAATATAATCCATTCTAAAACTTTGTCGAGCGTAATAGGATACTTTTATCTGTCTGATTGTTGACTAGCACAGTAAGCAGTAGGAAAATCACGTGCTAGAAACGTGATCTGTATCTGTGATCCATTTACGTAGTAATCCATCTCCAAACGTTTGTAGGTAATGAATATGCAAATTGTAGCCTTCAATTTGGTATTGTTGTGATAAAGTGTGACGTTTTGTACTCGCAAACGTTAATCTCAGGATTAGTTACAACGTTATAGAATTTTTTTTTTTGCCTAAAAGACAAAGAGACTTATGGTAATTTTCCGTGAGATTCTTTTGAAACTAAGTAAAGTGTTGTCTTCACAATAAAGATAGATGTCCCCCCAATAGGACAGCGGTAAAATTACGGACTTACGACGCTAACATCCGGGGTTCTATTCCCACCGGTAGACACAGCGGTTATCTCAATGTGGCTTTGTTCTGAAACAAACAATAAAGATAAATTTTGGCATGTTACACAATATTTAGGGTGCTTTGTAAGCCAACGTTTTTCATAATAATAAAAAGGAACAAGCTTACAATGTGGGGGAAGTGAAAAAAAAGTTTTAAAACCAGTGGAACTAGTCGTTTACACTTCTCAAATTGAAGCTCAATGCTACATATTTTTACATTAACGTGTTACATATTACAAATTTTTCTTTTTCTTTAAATATCGTTTATAACTACAATTATCTATGACATAAAGTAGTGCTTTTTATAGTCAGGGCTAGTCTGACGGTTAGTATCTCTGAACTGTGCATCTAAGTATTCAAAGTTCGCGACCCCTTGCCGTAAAAACACGCCCCGCACATTGTAACCGTGGATACGCTATAAAAGTAACGACCAAATCCCACTTTTGGATCCAACAAGACTAGCCCAAGTGTTGGCGGTAGGTGCTATTGCCTAGCTGCGTTCTCTCTAGTCAGTTCAAAGTAGAGAAGGTTATGCACGTATGGCTTTCCGCAGAAATTCTGAAACACAACAACAACAGGCATCTTAAAGAGAAGATGTGATTTTTATTATTAATTCATTTGTTGGTTGATTGCATTACATTACTTGTATTCTTATTTTTAATGTCATATATACTTATAAAGCGGCTTGTGTCTGTGTATCTGCTTGTCCATCTAGAACGCAAAATTTCCAACTTCTAAACTACTGATTACAATGAAATTTTCATGGGTTTTGAGCATGATCTAAAACCTATTAATCAATTTGTTTTCTATTTTTATGAGTTTGAGGGCCACTTTACTTTTCTCCATTGCTACTATTAGTGGATGATGTACGCGCACGCCATCCTGCTTTTCTGGTATTACGTAGTTATCAAAAAATTTAACTTTAAAATAGACGAATAGTTTCTTGTTTTCTCATTTTCAACGCTTGGGGAATTTTGAGAAGAAAAATCAAGTGAGTTGTTTGCTTGTTAAAAGAATGGTTTTAATGCTATAATTACGACACAAATACCCATTATTACGAAACTGGACATATCTACTGGTATCGTTAACCAAGTTTTAAGTCCTCCACATATTCAACGATCGAAGTTCATGTTCTGATCTTTTGTTACATTTTCGTTATTGAAGATTCAGTAACAACGCTATCGTCTTCTAGTTAAAAGCTGGTTTTCTTAGCTTAATTGCAATATATTCTAGCATTTTAAGGTGGGATTACAAGTAAGTACGTTACATTCATTTCGACACTATTGATTGTACATTACCAACCACTGTCTAAACCAGTGGTTCCCAACCTTTTGTGACCTTCGCACCCCTCTAAGGAAGTGTGCATTAGACATTTCATCATGGCGACATTTGGGGGGAAACGAACCTTGTATAGGCCTTTTCCGCGCACCCCCTGGACCATCATTTCGCACCTTTTGGTTGTGCCAACACCCCTGGTCTAAACGAATGAGATGTTGTGCCTACCTCCATTTTTTTTCGCGTCATCCTCCATTTCCGGAAATAATTCCAACTTAAAATGCTAGAAACTCTTGCTATTAAGGTAAGAAAATCAACTCTTAACCAAAAGATTGTAGCATTTCTACTACACCTGTCATTGTGAACATCTAAAGACAGAACAGAATATGAAGTTTGATCGTTGGTAGTTTTAATGCAACAACAAACGAGGATTTGAATTTACAATGTCTCACAAGCCAACACTTTACAAGCTTTCAATCACGCTTTATCACGATAAAAAGAAAAGAAGGAACCGGAATCGCAGAAATTTCATTCTTTCACATACCTGTCAAGTGTCCCGATTCAACTTTAATGAATTTGTGTTTTTGTTCTCCCTAAGTGTAGTTTTGGAACCCGACGTCTACGTATAATGAAGAATCTGTGGAAACTTTGTCTAGATGTTTGGTCTGAGACTGGCTTTGCTGTTCTTAATAGAAGCTTCTGACAATATTAGACAAAACGAAGAAAAATCATGTCCCAATTGTCATTTTCCTGTACCTATAATGCTGCTTTAAAAACAGGGCATATCTGTTAGCGATATTTCTGTTAATTCTATAAATTCTCACTGACAAAAAAAAAACATTAAAAAACTACAAAATTCATTTACCTCGGCTACTTACAACGCTTGAATCCTGGTTTCGATACCTGTGGTGGGCAGAACACCGATAGCTGATTGTGTTGCTTTGTGCTTAACTTCAATCGGGTTGAAGCTTTTAATGTAAAGGAGGTATTTATGATTTGCTCTTACTGAAAAATTAATTTATAATATTTGTTATATATATTCTGGATAGTAATCTCGCTACACTATAAAGGAGAACTAGAAAACAACGAAAATGTTCTAAACACATGTTCTAAATGTTCTAAATGCTCTCAGTTCTAAACACATGTTCTAAATGTTCTAAATGCTCTCAGTTCTAAACACATTTGTTTTTATTATATACGTGTTCTTCTCTTGTTTGTCATAGTTAAACAGGTGTGTTTTTTTTTTATTTGCACTGGTATGAATCATTACATGCTATATTTTGGTTGCATTACAATATCGGTGGGTTGTGTCTCCGATAATATTCTAATTAATTCGTATACGTGCACGCTATTTAACCTGTATTATGTCTAGTAATTCATTACCTGTGAATTACTTCAGAATAATTCTTGAATAATACACACGTACTTAGCTGTGAGGATAACTTTGATTGAAAGCTGAAGGAAATGCAACATTAATTTTTTTGTTTGTTTGTTTGAAATTAAGCACAAAGCTACACACTGGGCTATCTGTGCTCTGCCCACCACGGGTATCGAAACTCGGATTCTAGTGTTGCAAGGCAACATTAACGTAGTAGTATGTATATCGTTAGAATGTATAAGCAAAACATATTGTTCGTTTATGCGTGGTTTTTATTGTTCAAATGCATTTAATATATCGATTAAAACGAACGAATTCCCTATTATTCTAAATATTTTAAAAGCGTTTAGATGTGATAAGCCATCTGAAAAATGATTAGTTTCATGTTAGCTTAAATACTGTAAATAATTATATTGCTTGTGAACAAACAAAGCCAAATAAAAAGCATGCTATTAATCAGGGTACAAAATAACGTGCTTCAAAACTATGGGAGGAAAAGAACAAGAGATTAGTCCTTAAAATCGCAATTTTCAAGTACTTTGCTCAACTGGATTACTTCATTTTCCATTTTAGCGTAATTTTATGTGTGATAAATCGTTACCAAATTATATATATAATTGACAATTAATGCACATTGTGAATTATATCTGTTATAAATATTGATACTGAAATACATTTCCGAAAGAATGTGGTTTTAGTTCGAACCCCGTTTCCAACTAATTATGCAAATGAAAGGTTTCTAATGTAATAAATTTAACACTTAAATCTAGCACGGTGCCAATTTGGGATGTTCATTTCCTTCTGTTGTTGCAATTTAGGGTTTCAAAAAGCAATTATTTAATATTGTACATATTGTTCTACAGTTGATATAAATGAAGATCACGTTTCTATTTAACAAAAGTTTAGGTATTAAAGAAGCATTTAACTGAGAATCAAAGGTTATAAAGTAGGATTTTTATTGGGAGTTTAAATCTGGTTTCCTTAAGATAAAGATGCAAATTAACGTGTTCGAGAGTTATTTTATCTGAGGTTATTTACTTTTACCAATTTTATAGCATTTATTGATGCGCGTCAGTTGGGTAATTAAACAAAAGATGATAGATGGCGTATACCATTTGCTATCATAATGGGCTAATTTCCTGCACTTCTCTCTTCCACCACCCCCTTTTTTTTTTGTAAGTGAAGCCCAACTTGATAATTGTTATTTTTCCTTATATTTTGATAAACCTATTCTAAAGTAAGAAAGCTTGGCGGGAAAATGATTACCTACGTTTTCTAGTTTTTTCATAACATGATAAGTCTTGGAATACCGCCTTGAAATGCAAAGTATCTGTAAGTATGTAATTTTTCGAATAAGGAAATCCTTACTACCATACGATTGACAGTTGTTGAAAAAGCACCATCTACATTTTTCTAGTCTTATTTACAACACGAATTTCATGCATGTTAATTTTTGTTTCGATTTCTAGGTAAGTCAAAGTTCCTCAATGAATTTCACTACTTCTCAAATCAAGTGTAATCAGGTAAAGTAAGTGTACGTTATTTTAATATTTATTGTTTTTATTTCTTGATGTGCTTTTAATTAAAAACAACTAACATTTCTTCTAAACGTTAAATATAGAGATGTGACTAAGTTAGAACCTTTCAAATAAACACACAAATTCTATATAATTATAGAATAAACAGTCCAAAGAGAGTTTCATATACTATAATTTTATGTATTTTCTTTTCGTGACTCATGAAGAGCCGAGTGAGTAGCTTGGTCCTATCGTTTATTATTATTATTTTTTTTTTGTAAAGAGAGATATTACCCAAGAAACCTCTCTTGGGTTTGATAATTCAGTAAGTTATGACTTAAGAGGCTTATTTCATATAACCTCTGCTTGGGGTGATTTTTTTTCCGTTTCTCATATAATATACAAAAATGAAAATACACACAGCTAGTGGATCCTTTTTTATTTTTTCTGTACGGACTTTGAATCTCTTCGGATTTGAAAACCTTTTCGGAGACACTCAAAACATGAATAAAATATTTTGTAAAAAAATCCTTAAAACTTTAAACTGGTTAAAAAAGTTAACAGGCTATGTGGAAGCGTTTATAGTTTTTTTTAAATTGATGGTTTAATGTAGATAGGCGATGATATCAAAGTTAGTGTGATGAAACTGAAATTTTAGCGGAAATTAATGATTGTAGTATTGTTATTGAGGGAATTTTTCAAGTATTATTATTCTCAGCATTTACCTTAACCTTAACTCTTTTGTCCTTTGTAGAATAGCTAAGCCTGTAAAGTAGAATAATAGTTAAAGAAGACATAAGAAAAATTAGCCCATCTTGTAGTTAAAGCACAAAAAAAGCTAACTAACTAAAAGGGCCGAGCATGGCGAAATGTTTACGTACCGAACTGTGGATCTGCGGTTTCAACATTTGCTTCCCGTTACTGAAAAAAATATATAATAAAAATTGCGCTCTATTTTGGTATCTTGCGTACATCATACATTTCCTAGTCAATTCCACTATTTGTTCAAACAAGAGTAGACAAAGAACTACTGGTGGGAACTGTTGACTAGCTGTCTTCACTCTAGTTCAAAATTAGGGACGCCAAGCGCAGATAGCGCCTGGGTAACTTTGCGGGAATACCTGAAAACAAACAAACTAAAGTCACTTTTATATAGAAAGTGTATTTTGTTTATTTTAGCGCAAAGTCACACAATGGCTATCTGTACTATGTCCACCGCGGGGAATCGAACCCTGGGTTTAGTCATTGTAAATCCGTAAACTTATCGCTGATTCGCCGAGGGACAAAAAAAATGTAGCAAACAAAGAAACAATTCTGTCTTATCTTTACGAAAAGCCCCCAGTGGCACAGCGGTTTTTCTGTAGACTTACAATGCTAGAAACGGGGTTTCGATACCCGTTGTGGGCAGGGCACAGATAGCCCATTGTGCAGCTTCGTGCTTCACTACAAACAAGCAAACCTTACGAAAAATACAAATTTGATTTTGTGGTTTAGGGGAGACTTTCACATTATTTTAAATTTGTATGTTCAGCTTTCTACACTTGTCGCTCTCTAACTCTGAAGCACTTTTTTTTTTTTACCTAGCTTGGGCTGTATTTCAGTTTCAGTATCTTATACATCAGATTAAAATGAAAACATGGTACATCGTTTTTGAGAACTTATTTTTGCAAGACGGTAGACTATAAAGACTTGGTAAGGAATATATACGAGAAGCTGTAGTTACGTCTTTATTATTGTTCATTCTTTTTCTTTCTCTTGTGATGTAACTTTGAGTTTCCGTGAGTGCGAGATACTGCAACATTTTGCATATAACCCGTCTCCCCCAATATCGTGTACTTTAGAGCACTTTTACCTGAGGTCCTTAAGGGTAGATACATTAAATCATAGGTCTAAAATTACTTATGGAGTGTTATACTTTGTCTAGGTATCTTAGTTAAATCCTTATTATATTTAAAATATTTCTTATGGTGTGTTCCACTTTGTCTAGGTATCTTAGTTAAATCCTTATTATATTTAAAATATTTCTTATGGTGTGTTCCACTTTGTCTAGGTATCTTAGTTAAATCCTTATTATATTTAAATATTTCTTATGGTGTGTTCCACTTTGTCTAGGTATCTTAGTTAAATCCTTATTATATTTAAAATATTTCTTATGGTGTGTTCCACTTTGTGTAGGTATCTTAGTTAAATCCTTATTATATTTAAATTATTTCTTATGGTGTGTTCCACTTTGTCTAGGTATCTTAGTTAAATCCTTATTATATGTAAATTATTCCTTATGGAGTGTTCCATTTTCTCTAGGTGTAGTTAAATCTTTCTTAAAATTTTTATTTTCTATTATTTCGCTTAGTATTAATGTCTCATATATATGTAGATTTATTATATATACTACGTTTATTTCTTATTATGTGCTTTTGAGTATTTCCTTTGTTTGTGGAAGATAAGGCGTAAAAAACATCTTTGATCAAGTTGAAAAATAATTTTTTCTCAGTTTTTGTTCGAGGTTCCAGGAACTTAAACCATTCCTCTTACATTGCTGTAATTTCACCACAGACCTTCGTGAAGATGTTCTCTGCGGGAAAGAAAACTGTCAGAGAGGTTACAGTGTAACTTTTAGATCTAAAAGCAGGACAATTAGGTTACTTCGCTCAATTTACTGTTCGAATCAGCTGTACAAGGTGGGAAACCTTTTCGAACTCTGCTGTCCAAGGCGATCAGCTCATGTTTTCATCTGTTCGCTGATGTGTCTAGGTAACTAAGGGCTGACAGTAAAAGCACAAAGACAATTTGTAACTTCTTAGATTATTTTAGAAATCCTTAGCATGTTACAGTGTATTTGTTTTAAACACCTCGTAAGTTGTGGAATCATAACGTTTTGATGTACAAAAGTACGGTTAAGGTTCTTAAAGGTGTATCAAGTAGTCTGTGGATTCCTATATTTAGGATTGATTTAGAAGTGAGTCAAGAACGAGAACGTGATGACTTTGATAATGCAGACAGTTGCCAAGAAAATACAACAATACAACATACAAGTCTGTTTATCACTATGTAAACTGCTAAATCTGTATCACAGTAAGAAACGTAAAATTTATTCGTAAAAAGAGGGCAATATACAATAATTCCAGAAAAAAAAGAAGTAAGAAAAGACCTTTGATGTCAGGAAATATTAAACATATTTAAACTTGTCTGAAAGTTATAAATAGACAATGAATGAGGACTGAGGACTTAGTCAGAAACAAAATGATTATATATATATAACCACGAATACAGATTTATCTCTTTGTTTCGGATTTTCCACAAAGCTATATGAAGACTACCTGCGGTAATTGTCTCTAATTTTGAAGTAACAACATTCCTCGCCAATGAGATTTCACCGTCGTTATTATAATACACTCACAGCCCCACAATACGAAGTGCGATTTAGTGGCAACGGGACACGAACCACGCACTCAAGGATCTATAATCCAGCACGTTAACCGATTTTAACTTCAATACTACATCATGTGAGTGAAGGTGTTGGTTTTCCTGCATTTTCAAACATAATGATTTAAATGTATTAAACTTTTATCTACCTGAACTGCATTTTTTATCTAAAGCACAGCAAATAAATGCATTTTTGTAAACCACCTTGTTAAAAGTGCGGAGAATCGTTAATCTCGTATACGACATACAGTGTTGGCCAAAGTTTTTGCATGTTTTGTAACAAATAAAATCATTATTATTAAGATTGAATACAAATACACTTATCACTGTCCAACTGAGAAATGCATGTTATATAAAACATCTACATGTGTAACTTGTATAATGAGACAGGTTCTATGGACATCATGAACGATTTATTAGAACAGCAACCAAAGATGTGTAATTCAATATTTCAACTATCACAACAAAACCTTACCAAAACAAATATAATGACAAAACATAACACCAAATTATTGTAAATAGCGTCTTTAACCATATATCAGTTCATATTAAGCATTTAGTACTTGGTTGGTCCTCCTTGTACTCTAATAAACTCCGCAATGCGACGTGACATGCTGTCGATGAGGTTATTGATCTAAACCATCGTGATTTCATCCTAACTTGTCACTAGAAAGCGCTGCAACTCAGCTACAGCAGCTGTTTTAGGTTCGTAGTTAGCAATTTTCCGGCTCAGTCCTGCCCAACAGTTCTCAATGGGGTCACAATATGGAGACTTTGCTGGCCATGGAAACTGTGTAACGCCTTCCTGGTCGAGATAATCCTGTACAATATGTGCACTGTGGTCAGTGGCATTGTCATCTTGGAACACAAAGTTATTTCCAAACCCTGCCCTGGAATATGGCAGAAATATCGTATCCATGAGACGCCTGTTGAAGGCGTCATTGACATTTCCATGTGTCCTGATATAAAAGACTGTTTGGTTTAAATATTAGTGATTAATTTATATTTGTGATTGAATATTTTATTATTTTAAGTTTTTTTATAACAAGAGTTGAAAGCAGACGATTGTAGAAGGTTTTGTTAATAACTAATTGGTGTCGAGAACAGTGGAAAAGAAAATAAGAAAAAATAAGTTTATTCCGTCAAAGCGAAATTCTAAAGTAATTGAATCAGCCTGAGTGCACTTTGACAAAAGGAACATAGGATCTTCAGAAGAAAGAAAACTACAATCGTAAATGAATCACACCAGACTAATATTGCGATAGTATTAGAGAAAATAGTTAGGTTTGTCAACTGAGATTATAAAGTAATGGAACAGGCCTAAGTGGACTTTTGACAAGAAGAGGAGAACTATACATATACTGATATAACGTTTACGATATGCTCATATTCTCGATAGTGTGAACACTTTATTGTGCATATGTTTAACTTACTCCGAATGTATATATTATTTGAAAACAAGTAAAGTGTGTCCTGTATATTCATCGTTGAATTTATGGCTAACAAGTCACAGACACCTACTGTATAAGAATTCTAAGCCCAACAACTACATTGTAATAAGTATAAGTATAAGTAAAAGCCATTTATTTCTACAATTGAGGAAAAAAACAGAACCCATATACATATATAATAATTTTTTAAAATTCTGACACCCTGGAGGATATGAAGAACAGTTTTCCACCATGATGAATAGCTGCCCAAACATATACTGCGCCACCTCCTGTGTTTTTTCTGTGGGAAAGACAGTCTTCCATCATTTGTTCTCCAGGTAAACGACGAACACGAATCCTATCATCAGCTTTAATATTCCGGAAAAAGGACTCATCTGAAAAGATAATTAGTCGCCAGTATCCTAACTATAAGTTGACATGCTGTCGTGACCAAGTAATACGGTGAAGGTGGTGAATTCTGGTTAATATCGGTTTGCAGATAGCCTTTCTTGCAAAATAACTTTGTTTGGCCGGTCTCCTATTTACTGTTTTATGGATCCCCTGTAATGAATGTATTCATGCCTTTTCTGTTGTAAGGTGTTGCAAGACTTCTTTCTACCTTGACGTGTTAACATGATCAAAACGCGATCATCTCTGGCAGTAGTTTTTCGGTGTCTACTAGTAGACTTTCCTGAAAAAACGTTTCCTGTAGTCTGAATACGTTTTAGGATTCTGGATACAGTACATTGGGGGTGCTCTACTGTTCAGGCAATGTCCGTTTGCTTCATACCATTTCCGGGCAGTCGAACAATTCGACGCTCTATAACTTCTGGCACATGACGAGGCATGAATCTACACTAAGTACAGAGAAATTGTCTGAAAAAGTGTTGATCTATTTCGAAAGAGATTATACCAAAAGTACACCCTTTTATACAAAACAGGTGTGTATGTGTGTCTTGACGAACAAATACTAAAAACAACTTATAAAGACTAGAATAACAGCTCGTACATGTTTGTCTGATCATACGCTACCTTCTCAGTTACTACTCGGGTATTTACTCAGTAACTACTCCATGCATGAAGACAATAACATCAATATAGAACAGAATGCAAACATTTTGGCCTAGACTGTACATGTTTATATATGTATAAACAAAAAATACACACCCTCGAAAGAGATACGTTCTATATTCCCATTTTTGAATTGAATGAACTAGGCGTGGCCAAGTGACTATGGCAATGGTTACTTCTGACTCGCTGTCTTTACTCTGGTCATTGGTTCAAAATTAGAGATTTATGTTCTTGAACCCTAGGGGTCTCTGTCCTGGCCGCCAAGCCCATGTGTAGAAAAATTGCCGTTCAGACCAAACATTCTAATTCCATTTATTGAAAAACAATATATACGTTATCTTACAAAATCCAAACGGTGGAACTCAATCTATTGCAGTGAAACGGTAGTGACAACACATCAAAGTCCACTTTCTGTTTTTATAAGTTTCAGGAAATGAAATACCTGAGGTAACATAGAAATGTTATATATTTTTCTTAAAAAATAACGTTTTCCATTTCTTTCTATGTCTTATATTTCAAGATATGTGTTCATACTGCTTTCCTTATATTCCACATACATTAGTTGTTAGAGAAAAATTTTATTTGCAGCGACTTGTACGTTTATTTTGAAACTTGTAGACGTAATTTAGATGCTTGTCTGTGTTCGTGGATTCCAAATATTTTAAAGTCAGAATTACCAAGTTTGCTCAATGAAAGTAACATTTTTTATATATTTGTGGTATTTAATGAGATATCCTGACTTAGAGTATCTAAAATGAGTTTTAATATAAGTGTTTGTGTAAGTCTGTATATTGACTTTTATTCAAAAACTTATACGTCGAATGTTTTTCGGTCAGTGCTTAGTGTCACGATTTAGGCTTAACCTGAATCTCCTTAGGAAGTGCAAGGAACATCTTGAAGTTCTGTTTGCTTTTATATTTAGCTGAAAACACCATTAGCAGGGCATAGTTGTAAATTAAGTTATTATGAGTGTTGTACTTGTTGCATTGATCGTTTGTGTGTGCGGATCCTCATTCATGCATTATCTATAATAATAAAAGGGCGTGTCTGTGGATCTGTGTGTGTGTGATCGCCATAACTCCAAGAGCAAAGAACCCAGAAACCTGAAATTTTGCACTCATACTAAGTGGACCCTGAGGGTGTGCACCTGAGTATTATTAACTATCTTATCCACGTGCGTGCGCGCATGCGCATATTTTTATTAAGGCAAACTAGCGAAAAATCACATAGAAAAAAGTGATACAAACGTGCGTGCGTGCGCATCTATTTAATGAGACAATCTAGCGAAAAACCACATAGAAAAGAAGTGGTTCCTTATATAACAACTTCTAATATACAGAAAAGCCAGTGCGTTTTGGTAACAATGCGTTCCAACAATGGCTTTTATATCATGTTGCTTAGCAATAGAAGTATAACCTAATACTGTTTTTAAGAGTCTATGTGCTGAAAGTATAAAATGAAATGTATAAACCATAAAAAAATTAAATGTGTTGTTTTCTAATTTAGAGGCTCCGTTAATTAAATATGTTTGTTTTTTATTATTTGTTTTTATTATTTAAGTTTGAAATCGGAGAACAAGTCAGAGGGAAGATTACCTTTATAAACAGGCCACACCCTGTAAAGGAGCAACAAAAGTATATAGGTTATAATTTTATGCTAAAATGGGTTCAGAATACACACACTGACATAGTCATCTAGAATAAATCAACCTAATAACCCGAGCGAAGCCGAGTACTTTCGCTAGTATATAAATATATATGTTTACGTAGTATTTATATAAATAGTGATGTGTAAAAGAGGATATGTATTATCTGATTAATTTTAAAAAATTCGTACACAAAGCTAAATTAGATTTTCCAATGGTGAATATTAGCCTTCCGTGTTGTTTGTTATTAAGACATTATGAAGACAAACGAGAATCTGTAAGCAGTGTGATTTCCAAATATTTCATTTCGATTTAGTAAACGTGGACACAAAGACATTAAACTCGTCTGCGCTTGTTCGTAATTTGTAAAAGTTTAGGAAACATTATACAGAAATAAACATTAATTTGACTATGTAGCCAAGCAATCAGTTTTTTTTTAATTATTTCCAGCTATTTTAATTTTAACGTTACATATATATATAAGGTATATTCTAACAATCATATTCCGAATTATAGTGATTTCTTAAGAAAGATCTCAATTAACTGTTCATAATATTGAAATAAAAATGATGTATTTTTAGTTATGCACGAATTCTTAAGTTAAGTTAGTTTGACAGTGCCATGAACATTAAACTAGATTGATACCACTATTCTTAGATTATGACATTCTGTAGTATCAAATATCAAGGTGTGTAAATAAAGACCACAACTAGTTGGTAAACATTTACGTAGTATAGAAAATTAAGATATAAAACGTTCTTCACAAGGTTTACAATGACAAAACATTAAAAATGAAGATATAAAACGATCTTCCTAAGGTTTACAATGACAAAACATTAAAAATGAAGATATAAAACGATCTTCCTAAGGTTTACAATGATAAAACATTAAAAATGAAGATATAAAACGATCTTCATAAGGTTTACAATGATAAAACATTAAAAATGAAGATATTAAACGATCTTCCTAAGGTTTAAACTGACAAAACATTAAAAATGAAGATATAAAACGATTTTCATTAGGTTTACAATGACAAAACATTAAAAATGAAGATATAAAACGATCTTCCTTAGGTTTACAATGACAAAACATTAAAAATGAAGACATTAAACGATCTTCCTAAGGTTTACAATGACAAAACATTAAAAATGAAGACATTAAACGATCTTCCTAAGGTTTACAATGACAAAACATTAAAAAAAGATCGTTTTATATCTTCAGTTTTAATGTTTTGTGATTGTAAACCTAATGAAAATCGTTTTATATCTTCAGTTTTAATGTTTTGTCATTGTAAACCTTAGGAAGATCGTTTGATGTTTTCATTTTTAATGTTTTGTCATTGTAAACCTAATGAAAATCGTTTTATATCTTCATTTTTAATGTTTTGTCATTGTAAACCTAATGAAAATCGTTTTATATCTTCATTTTTAATGTTTTGTCATTGTAAATCTTAGGAAGATCGTTTTATATCTTCATTTTTAATGTTTTGTCATTTTAAACCTTAGGAAGATCGTTCAATATCTTCATTTTTAATGTTTTGTCATTGTAAACCTTAGGAAGATCGTTCAATATCTTCACATTAGGTTTACAATGACAAAAAGCGATGAGTAAGAAGCGATGAGTAAGAATAAATTCATAATGTGTAGGTAAGTAAATTTGTAGTGTGTAGGTAAGTAAATTTATAATGTGTAGGGAAGTAAATTTGTAGTGTGTAGGTAAGTAAATTTATAATGTGTAGAGAAGTAAATTTCTAGTGTGTAGGGAAGTAAATTTCTAGTGTGCAGGGAAGTAAATTTCTAGTGTGCAGGGAAGTAAATTTATAGTGCATAGGTAAGTAAATTTATAATGTGTAGTGAAGTAAATTTATAATGTGTAGAGAAGTAAATTTCTAGTGTGTAGGGAAGTAAATTTCTAGTGTGTAGGGAAGTAAATTTCTAGTGTGTAGGGAAGTAAATTTCTAGTGTGTAGGAAAGTAAATTTCTAGTGTGTAGGTAACTAAATTTCTAGTGTGTGGGGAAGTAAATTTATAGTGTGTAGGGAAGTAAATTTGTAGTGTGTAGAGAAGTAAATTTATAATGTGTAGAGAAGTAAATTTCTAGTGTGTAGGAAAGTAAATTTATAATGTGTAGAGAAGTAAATTTCTAGTGTGTAGGAAAGTAAATTTCTAGTATGTAGGGAAGTAAATTTGTAGTGTGTAGGAAAGTAAATTCATAGTGTGTAGGAAAGTAAATTCGTAGTGTGTAGGAAAGTAAATTCGTAGTGTGTAGGACAGGTGATTGATTCTTTTCACCGATATTTAAGTATGGGCTGGGAAGACTCGTGTGTGTCTCAGAGTTCACTAATTCGTTACAATATCCATTTAGTCTGGTTTCTCCTTTTGTAAGAAGTATAATACCATTGATACATCGTCTGCGCTCTGTGCGTAACAAGGACATAGGTTGTTAAAGACGAAAATGAACCGTAAAATTGGTAATGGGCAATCATACTATAGCTAATATATAACGTTTAGCTAGTTAAGCAAGAAAGAAATGAAATTACACTATATGCAAGTCATTGTAAAGGTTGTTCAGATCAGTATATAATGAACGTTGCTGTGATGCATTATTACTGGGATCTTAAGGTATTATGAATATTTCATGTTTTTACTCTTAAAATATCTCCACACACTCCATTTAAGATATCTTATAGATAGTTTATGATGGCATCCTCTGAAGGATGAAAATGTTAGGGCTTAGTGGTCGTGGGTAATTTACTTATACTAACATCAGTATTGAACAAGGACTGTGTAATGGGTCGAGAAGGGCTAGTTTTTTTTGCTAATCAGATCAAGACGTTCCTTTCTTAAATACAACTAATGGAATAACTGTGAATACATCAGTTTCTTTTTAGATTATTTTGTAGTAAATGTATTAAGGATTCAGAGTCTAAAGATTTTAAGTTATATACTATTAGATATTTTTGGTTTTTGTTGTACTTTAATCCCTCGAGTTTTCTAATTCTTTTATAAAACTACCTGTTTGCCATTGTAAAGTAGCAGTAGACAAAACAGAAATCTTCTTACTTACCATCTTTGGTGTGGTAACTGTAATGGACTTATCAAGGACACTGGTACAACACAATCTACACTAAAACATAGTATTTGACATTCTTGCTTTACCAGCTTAGGGTTTCCACAATTTAACATTGCGTTTTAGTATTGTGCACAAACAGTATTTTAGGTAGCTGACTATCAGAAGCGCAAATCGCTATCACTGAGCTGGTGGTAAAGAAAATATTGTTCTGACAGTAGTGGCTCACATGTGATATTGAGGAGGAGGCCGGCGATATTGTAACCACATCCTCAAAAGGAGAGAACAGTAAAACAGGTACTTTCATCAGGTATGTCGATTTATTTATACGTGGATTCAAGTCGTCCGTCTTTCACAGCTGCACGTCGTACCAGACAAGGCTTAATTATTGTTCGAACTTCAAAACTCCGAAATAACCACCAAATCAAAATAAATCGTCGTTCTTCCTAAAAAAGTTACTGCACATCATTTAATCCAATAGAGATGAAACAAACAACAACAAAAATCCTTGAGGCACAACCACTCTGTGCGTCACGTCGCTAAATGTCTCCTCGATATATGGCGTAGAACGGGACAAGAAGATTTTTGATCGTTTTGCTACAAAAATATCAAGTTTTTCAAGAGACAGAAACAAAAAATATAGGCATCATCATGAAAAATAAGAAATATTTTGTTTGTTAAAAATCTTTGAAGAGGCACGGCCTCATTTTCCTCCTCTGACAAGCCACCACTGGTTCGAAACTGGTTTTGATTTTCATACGCATTGAAAAGCATAAATTTGCAAAAATAATAAATAAAACATAAAAACTCGTCCCATCACTTTTCTATAATGTCAAAAACTTCGAAACTTTAGATTAGTTTTAAGTTTGAATAAAGGTTGAATACCGATTCACGTGAAATAAATAAAGGTTTCCTTTTTCTTAATCAACAAAGTGATATTTGCAAACGATTCTGGTCAATTTTTAATGATGATATAAGTATTTGTATCAACGCTACTGTAAGTACACATCGTGGTCACAAGTAAATAGACACCACCCT